>NC_085940.1:16750000-17051666 GCF_963556715.1 Cydia fagiglandana
TTGTTCATAACTAACACCGTGGTTGGTGTAATCGTAACCGCTTCCTTGTGATTGAGCATAAGACTTGCCGTTTTCGACTTTATGAATTGTTTGATGGCTGTACGACTGTGGGCTGTAGGTCGAAGCAATTGCTGGAGCAGATGTAACATGTTGAACAATATTCTTGGCATTATCATCAAAAGTAACGGCTGGTTTTTGGTAGGTATATCCAGCATTTTCTTGAGAGTAAGTGTTCACTCGGCCAGTATCTACTTTATGTAGAGTTTGATGACTAAAACCTTTCGGTTCGTACGTAGAGACAGCTAGAGCTGGTTGAGCTGTTGTATACTCAACTACAGTTTGTGGTTGTTCGTAACTAACACCGTGGTTGTTGTAGTCGTATCCACTTTGTTCTGATTGAGCATAAGACTTGCCGTTGTCGACCTTATGAATTGTTTGATGGCTATACGATTGTGGAGTGTATGTAGAAACAATTGTTGGAGTAGGTGTAACATGCTGGACAACGGTCTTAGCGGTTTCTTCAAAGCTAACAGCGGGTTTCTCGTAATGGTATCCAGAACTTTCTTGAGAGTAAGTGTTAACTTGACTAGCGTCTACTTTATGTAGAGTTTGATGGCTAAAACCTTGCGGCTCATAGGTAGAGACAGCAGGTTGGACTTCTAGAGCCGGCTGGGGTGTAGTGTACGTGACTACAGTCTTTGGTTGCTCGTAGGTTACTCCTGATTGGACGTAGTTGTAACCAGATCCGACCTCCACAGCCGGGCTGTAAACTTTGGCACTTTCTACTTTATGAATGGTTTGATGACTGAACGACTGAGGAGTGTACGTCGCCGCAGTGGGCTCAGCGTATGTACTGACGCTGGGACCAGTGGTGTAAGCTACAACCTTTTTGAAAGGCTCTTCTGTCACTGGCGAGGCATTAGAGTAATCATAACCCACCGATTCTACCTTATGTAGAGTTTGCTGACTGTGGCTAAATCCTTGAGGTTTATATGTGGACACAGATATCGGTGCTGGGGTAGAGTAGGTTATCCCGTCTTCAAATTTTATGGCTGGCTTGGAGTAGTCGTAACCAGAAGATTCACCATTCACTGATGCGGCGTTACCGGCTTGGTAGCCAGAATAGTCCTTATTCTCATATTGATGATAATCAGCTGCCTGATTGTAGTCAGTGATAACCACCTTAGGTGTGCTGCTAACGTATTGTTTTACAGGTACCACAGTCGGTTGAACATACGTAACGGCAGGATGGGTGATGCCGAAGATTTGCTTAACGCTGGTCTTAGGTGCTTCAGGTACGAAGGTAGTTTTGTATGCTACTGTCGGTATCGCTGTGGTAATAGCGTACGGAGTAGCAGTGGTGGGTATCCCAGATGAAGTAGGAGTAGTGACGTAGCTGTAACCATCCAAGTTGTGCGAGCCTGTTCCAACGTGATTAATAGAAACTGCCGGTTGCGAAACATATGAGACGTGTCCCGTATGTTGGCTGTCGTGGATAATATTATGACCAAACGATTGGGAGCCACTGGTAGATGCTTTAGAGGCGTCATAGTTGAACTGGTCACTATATCCAGTATCAACCAAAGTAGTCTTGCCAACCAGACCGACATTAACGGATCCAGCTGCCAAAGTGTGCGATCCACCAGTATAGGCCTTAGAGTCGCTGATATAGTTTCCACTGTTAGCGGTACTGTAGCTTCCATGATACACTTGGCTATTCAGAGCATTGCCAGTTGATGTTGCTCCATTATAACCTCCAATATGGCCGTCAGCCCTGTATACACCAGCCACGTATTTACCAGAGTCGTCATGTGTGTACGAGCCGGAATAATCCGCGCTGTATGATCCACTGCCACTTTTATATCCGTTAGCGCTAAGTGAAGATTCCTTGTAAATACCAGCTTGGTATTTTCCCGAGCCGCTGTAGGAACCTGAGTTATAAGATCCTCCGTAGTTTGATAAATCATCAGCATAAGACCCAGAGTTATCATGTACATATTTCCCATTGCTATCAGCTCCAGAAGATGCCGAATACCTTCCATAATCGTAGTAGTCGCTGGACTGTTTGTAAGCAGAATCATCGTGGACGTATGGGACATCTGGAGAACCTACATGCTTGTAGGGCTCAGCGTAATCACCCGAAGGGTCATGCACGTACGCCCCAGAATTGTCGGAATAATCGCTTGATTGATATTGAGAGTTTTGTCCCGAGGACAACGAAGAGTAGCCACTAGATTGTCCCGAAGAAAAACCGGCAGAACCCGTTCCTGTGAGGATATTAATCTGATGACCATGGATCTTCTGAGCCTCAGATTTAGTCGGCAGTCTATAATCATCCAAGATCAGCGAGCCACTAGTGTACTTCCCCTCATCACTATATTTAGTCGCCTGGACGAGTCCGTTGCCATGCGCGGCTCCGTTGACTTGGTAAGCGAGCTCGTTGGATCCAGAGGCTCCGTTGAACTCCTGAGACGCGATGAAGTTGGCGTCGAGCGCATCCTGTTGGGAGAGGAAGCCACCCTGGATGCCGACGAGGTTGTCGAGGGCGGCGCCGGAGATCAGGCTGTTGTGAGCGGCCACGTTCACGGCGTCGGCGGTCTGACCATGGAAGCCAGCGGCTCCTGGAAATTAAAATATTATTTTGCTTTTAAAATTATAGTAGAAGAAAGTTTCACCTAGGTTGACCTGACCAAAATGAATTCTCTGAATTATTCAATCTAGAGTTACACCATTACAAGTCTGCAGCGATTTTGATAGCCCACGCAGTGCAAGTTTCATAGACGTTTGACGTTTAAAATAACACTTGCCCTGCGTGGGTTATCAAAATCGCTGCAGACTTTTCTCGGTCTGACTCTAGTAATGAAACACTAGTGTTCATGACATAGTGTTCCTTTTGGATGTGGTTTACTCTTCACTTCGAGTTTTTTGTCACACTGTACAAGAAATATATGGAATATCCGTTTATTTTTTCTGCCACCATCGATGTTCAAAATATATTTAAAGCTCACCAGTAAGAACTGCTCCAGAGTACCCGAAGGCCTCGGCCTCGTATCTGGCGATATTTCCACAAGCCGGCACCAGCCAGGGCCAGTCGCACTTAAGCTTCTCAGCGTCGAAGCCGAGGCCGAAGGGGCAGCGGAACTCGTAGGCGGACAGCGGCGCCTTCCCGTGGTCCAGGCAGGCGAAGAACCAGCGGCAGTTCTCGGGGTCGGCGTAGTAACCTGGAACCGAAATTGGTTACAGTGAGCAGTTGAGCACAATGTAACAATATTGATGGTTTGTAGTCGAGGAGAGGAAATCCGAGGAAAAGGTGGATGGACGGTGTGAGAGATGATATGAAAGGAACGCAAGTGGATGATGATATGACGGGCGAGAGAGAGCTATGGAAGAAAAAGACATTCTGCGCCGACCCTAAGTAAATGGTACAAGGGCAAACGAATGATGATGTAGTAATGTTGATGTGTACCAATAATCTAAACGAAAATTTTCAGTGACTCGGAGTTTGTTCTTGGAGGTTGTCTTAAAACTCTTTGTAAATATTATAAATCCATGTAAATGAAAAGATTATAATATTCTTGCGTCTTTTCAAAATACCTACGACTAGAGGACTGAAGGTTCCAGAAGCTTGTTTTGGAGGAATTTAGAGTGAATCTGGTAGGTACCAGAAGTGATAGTTATTGCAGTGTCTGCATATTGTCTGGAAGTCTGGTCATGATGATGTTACCTTCATGTTCGGGGCAGATGAACCTCGTGCGGGGTACGGGGGCGATCTCAGAGGATCCAGGGCATGCCTGCGAGTGCGGCAGGCTGCCGGGCCACACGCACACCTCGTAACGCGCGTCGAAAGCCAAGCCGGCGGGGCAGTCGAACTCGAATACCTGGAAAAACGGTAAAAAACTAGTTCAAGCAATTGCCAATCAAATCTGCAAAATTTCTTACGTCATGCGCATATAACTCAAGCACTTGTTAACAAAACATTGCCATAAAATGTTGATCGTTTAACTATTAAACCATTCCTTAATCCATCAAACGATTCGACATTGAACCGGAGTCACTAAATAAAAGTTTACTTTCAGTAAAATTTAAAAATAAATATAATGGTAAATCGCGCGAACCCGAAGGTCGTTCGTTCGCACGTCAAAACTATACTTAGTCCCTTAAAGATAAAAGTCGGGATAACGTCAGGGAAAAGGTGATGGGAGGAACGAAGAGTTATACCGTGTAGTCGGGCGAGAGCTGGTCGAATTTGACGCAGCGGTAAAAGCGCGCGCAGGAGCGCGGGTGCACGAAGTAGCCCTGACGGGAGCAGGAGAACTCCGTACGGGTGTCCTGAAAACAAATTAGTTTTTTTAAATTAATAAATTACAATACATTGCAGTTCCGGGTGTTACCTTTGCGTGACGCATACCTAGTCGGGTAGAATTAGAAGAGTAGTAGAGAAGTAGAGAGTATCAGATCCTGAGTAAAACATGTGTCGACAGGAGACTGTGAGGGCTGTCGTGCGCCGTGCGGATCATCCCGGTGCAGCGCTGACGCAGCGTACCTAACCCGCTATTTGTACAGTCGCCATCAGATATATCGGAGCGGTCAAAGTGCTCACAAATATCTGAACACGCCTCTATTGTTAAGGCGTTAGAGCGCGTGTTCAGATATTGTGAACACCTTGGCCGCTACCTGATGAGTGATGGCGACTGTACTATGACCCCAAGCTGCACGTGTACACCGTACAACAATGTAACTCGGTTTGTGTGTGTCTACCGACTATTTCATTTCCACTATAAACTGTAATGGGTTTGCTCATCTCTCACAAAATGTACATGAATACGTCACGATGCTCGAAGAGACATCTTACGCCTTGT
This sequence comes from Cydia fagiglandana, assembly GCF_963556715.1. Lineage (NCBI taxonomy): Eukaryota > Metazoa > Arthropoda > Insecta > Lepidoptera > Tortricidae > Cydia > Cydia fagiglandana. Next base: position 16,754,860 of record NC_085940.1, read on the forward strand.
GACAAAAACAGTTACCTCACGGATCGAGTGGATGACGCCATCAGAGTCGACGATTTGTGTGATTCTGTAGGGGGAGACTTGCAGCGCGTCGAGAGCTCGCGCGTGCGCAGGGGCGGAGAGGATCTCGTGCTCCAGAGACCTGGAACCGCAAATAACGGTTTTACTTTATAACTGCGACTGCGAGTAAAACACTTATTTCTTTAATCTTTAATCACTTCAAACTTTAATCAAGCAACAAGACAATTTTAAAGACAGACAACGCAGACAGAACCATCAGTTCTCTTGGAGTAGGGAACTTTGAAATTATTCATATACAGTGGAACCTGGATAATTGCAATCTCAAGGGACCGGCCATTTTTTGTCAATTAACCAGGTTTTTCATTTAAGCAGGTCATGTCAATTAACGAGGTTCAAAAAATAGTTGTGTCAATTATAGAGGTTCTCATTAATAGAGGTTGCGTTCTGACAAATTTCTTTTTGTTGCAAATATTTTATATATAATTTGGTGCAAATAACCTTTGAAAGTAGATTTACACGCTTACGTTCTGGGTATTTGGTCTATATATTGCTTAAAATGTCTATACTTGTACAGTCAACAACAGAGCTATGAACACAGGCAAAGTGTCAAAAATATCTATACAGTACTTTATTGCCTGTACATTAAGGTCGTACATATTTTTGGCACTTTGCCTGTATTCATAGCTCTGTTGTTGACTGTACTTTTGTACTACATTAATTACTACTTTATTTTCTAATTAATCATTTGGGTTTAAAAAATTCCCTTGAATTCTAGAAGAAAGTTTTATTAGAATGTAAAAAGCATACTTTGTTTTTGATTTAATCAAAAGTATTTCACCTACTACAGGTTGTGATAGATACCCAATAAATAAATTGAATTCGGGATGAAGATATAAATAAAATGATCACTGCTATTAAAATATTGTTTCTGCTGTCTACAACTACATTATTTCAATTACAGAGGTAATAAGTAAGACTCGTTTCAATAATAGAGGTAAAAAGAAAAGCAAAAATAACGGATTTTTTTAGCAGTGTCAATTATAGAGGTCTTTAGTTGCGATGTGGTCAATTACAGAGGCAAAATTACGAAAAGCACTAAAATCTAAATTGCAATTATAGAGGTTCCAAAATTTCAATTATAGAGGCCTTTTGGTCTCAAGGGACCGGGACCGGACTTTTGGTTGCAATTATTGAGGTTTTCCATTTATCCAGGTGCCAATTAACCAGGTTGCACTGTAGTTCTATATAATTTGTAATCGAACAATACAGACGACTGCTGTTTGCTCGCTGAATGCTTAGTCAAAAGTACGGGCATGCCACGGACTTTAATAATTGAGCTGTAAACTTTAGTACAAAATAGTTTGATCTCTCAATGCTTGTACTCTGAAATGTACCTTAAACTTAAGCTTACCTTAGAACAGCAGCCCTGGGTGCTCTGCTCTGCTGATTCAGGACTTTAGCAACGGAAGCCTTTAACGTGGGACCACATGGAGTCTCAACGTCTTTGTCAGCATTGTGAAGGGCCAGGCCGGCCAGGCCACGGACGCGGGCGTACTTGCCTTTAACGTCCACTGAAGCGTTCGATAGACTTGAAGGTGAAGTTGCCTTACCTTAGAACAGCGGCCCTGGGTGCTCTGCTCTGCTGATTCAGGACCTTAGCAAGGGAAGCCTTCAGCGTGGGACCACATGGAGTCTCGACGTCTTTGTCAGCTTTATGAAGGGCCAGGCCGGCCAGATCACGGAAGCGGGCGTACTTACCTTTAACGTCCACTGAAGTCTTCGATAGACTTGAAGGTGAAGTTGTCTTACCTTAGAACAGCGGCCCTGGGCGCTCTGCTCTGCTGGTTCAGCACCTTAGCAAGGGAAGCCTTCAGCGTGGGACCACATGGAGTCTCGACGTCTTTGTCAGCTTTGTGAAGGGCCAGGCCGGCCAGGCCACGGACGCGGGCGTACTTGCCCTTCACGTCCACGGATGAGGAGTCTTCGAAGGACATCCAAGTTGTGTTCCTGAAAAGTTAGTTGAGAGTGTTATTTAAAGAGTTTGCTATAAATTAATTATTTATTTCATTTGTGGTACGACCCCTTCAAAATAAGAAGAAAACCAGAAGTTTTGGACAAAATTACCTAGGCATTATTTGAGACAATAAAATAAATAACACAAAGTTAACGTACAAATTAGCCTTCATTTAAACTCAGTACCTACCTACCTATTCATTGCAATAGAAGCGGCTAGTTTTCAAATAATTATAATTATAATAATATATACATACACATACATATCCGAACCAATTTTAAAATTCTCATGACATGAAACAAGCATGAGACACAAACAACACGAAATTTTAAATCACAGTTACCAAATGAACCTCCTACGAGAAACATTAGAGCAATCCCTCAAACACCACTCACCTGAAAGCATAAGGCGCCGACAGATCCTGGTCCCTTTCTAGAGTCCACCGTCCCTTCTGCAGCAGCCTGCAGAGCTCAGCCTGGTCTATCTCCTTAGGCTGCTCGTCCACAGCAGGGCTGCCCGGAGTACTGAGGGTCTCGTTCGCCAGGGTGAACTGACGGGCGGTCGCGGGGAGGCTGATTACGATCTTGGAGGCTGGTACGCCGAGACCGACGACTAGGTCCACTACAGAGTCCTGGAATTTTGGATGAAGTTGTACAGTGACTGGAAGAAAATAATTCTTGGTAGGACAGGTACGTACGTATTTAGCTTCTAACTTATCGTATTTATTCCCGAAAGTTAAAAAAATAGTACAAATCAAATTATCGGAATTGGTTTTAGGCACCATAAGTCACAATCAGAAATTAGGTTCCAGAAAGTATATTTAACTTTCGGAAACAGAAATGAATGAAGTTCAGATGTCACGCTTTATATGTATATGCACCTACTTATATATTTAGGTAGATCTATTAACGATTTGTTCACACTAATCTAACGTACCTAATAAGCAATATTGAAACGCCTGCCGAAACTACTTTAGCAACGATGTATTTATGCCAACAACAACAATCATAGCTTGAAACGCGTACAACTTAGCTTATTATCGTATTTGAGTAGGTATATTTTAATACGGCAGAAGCACATAAAAAATAGGTACTTTATATATTATTTATCTTTATTAGTTGTTAATATTTAACAGGAAACTTAAACCAACCAAGTTGTTTGCTGGAAATCACTGGTTTAACTTTGATAGCAATAACTCACTCAACATAGTTAGGTGCTGCACACATGCCTTTCAACATAGCTTTCATTCTAAAAGGATAAACTATGCCGCAGACGCTCAGACAGTCAAGGGTAAAAAATACATCAAATCCCGACCATCTACGGCAAATTCTCTGCAGTTAGCTACCCATTAAAGTTGAATCATGAGGTCACGACCTAACATCACTAGATTAGCAGTCTAGCTAACTAATGTTTAACTTTTCTTGATGCACCTGCCAATAGGTATGTGACCTACTTGAGCCAAATTATTTAAGGACTCACGTTTCTTTTAATGTAAAATAAACTCTAACATAATGTACTTAAGGGTATGTGAACAGCCGGTCGTTTTCTCTACAGGGACTAGTTTACCTTCGCCAGTCTATTAGATAGATGTCGTGAGACTGAGCGATATTAACTGTGTATGTGCGGTTTAGATTGATTATTATTGCTGCAGTTTAATTAGACATACTAGCATATTAAAAACGGTAATTATTTCATTTGGATCATAATTATTACGGTACCTGCAAGTATTTTAGGCACACCTTTATAGCTTAGTCTGTACTTATATTATAGAAACCTAGACTGTAGCAGGATATTTGGATAGCATGGTTTTGAACTGAATACAATATGTTCATTTGAATAAAACATTTATTTAATAACCCTAGAGCTACCTAAAATAATTCAAAACATTGTAACGACCACTTCGTATTTCAGTTTATATTAAATTAAACAAAACTTACAAAACATTAAATATATTTCATACAAAAGCATGTGTGGTCATGAGGTAAACGTAAATTCTACGAAATGTGTAATTAATATATCGTTGAGAAACGAACGGAAAACCACACGTTATGTGGATACGTTTTTTATGTGTAAAGGAAATCGCCTGCCTTAACTGTCGTCGTTATTTACTCGCCATGTAATAGGTATACATATGTACATACAGCAAAAACTGGTCCTCTTAATTCGGTTATACCGGACCCTAGGATAAGCAAGAGCGTTATTCGACTTTTTAACGATAGCTAGCGATATGGCTAATATTGTCGGAAGTTTTGTGGCAAAGTATGAAAGTACCTACTGATTGTTATTCCAAATACAGGTAATTATTATATCATATCATTTTTTCAGTAATGTAATAATCATACATTGTCAGTGGTTTGGGTTTGGTAGGTATACCTACCTATATTAAGGGAGGGGAGATATGAATAATTTTAAGGGAGTTAGGTTACCCTAAAACATTCAATTTCAAATTTCGTCTTAGTGACTTAATTAACCTGTCTGTGTATGATAACTGATTAGGATGCTGACTGAATTATTAGTCATCTTTTTTAATTTTTAGACAACGATTTTTTTTTTGTTCTATACAGCACAATCGAGGTTTGAACCCATGACTTTTGAACACCACACACTTATAAAAGGTTTTTTCACCACACCAGCTCGGAAAGAATTACTTTGCACTTCAAAAACGAATAGCAAAGTTGCATTTTATCCACATGTGTGGCAAAGTAATCAAATGCAAATTTTGAGTTGTTTTCTTATGTTTGCTGGTAGAATTGACTTTTAAATGATGATTTTGGATGAGAAATATTTAATAACATTCATTTGGATTTGATTTGGTTTGATTTTGTTTGATATTTTACATTTAATATTTGCTTCGGATTGGTGTGGTGAAAAATTTTGTGTTTCACTCGGGGGCAAATTTTGTTTAACCCTCGTGCTTTGAAACCCTCGCAACGCTCAAGATTCCATTATTCGAACCACTCGCTACGCTCGTGGTTCAATTTTGGAATCTTTCGCTTGCTCGGGTATCAATATTAGCACGAGCGGTTAAACAACAACTTTGCCCCCTTGTAAAACAAATAACTATTAAAAAACGTGACAGTAAACTTGGTGACTACGGAACTCTAATAAGAAATAATTGTGTTCTATATTTACCCGTATCCTTCATAATTAATTACAAATAATCATTGCTACGATAATGAACAGCTAGCATATAGGGCCATTGCGTTAGTTTACCGTCCAGTGCCTGATTCCGTCCACTTGGCGTAGTTGCTAATACAAATAATTGCGTATCATTTGAATATACAAGTACATATATTCAAATTATACGCAATTCTGTAGCAACTACGCCAAGTGGACGGAAACAGGCACTGGACGGTAAACTGACGCAATGATCCTAATTATTACACAAAAAAACCCTAAAAACAATACAGTATATAGTTATGTATGACTTGCCACCGTTTAAACTTGAACTGTATGTTACGGTGAGTCACAGCCGACTTACTTTTACTTTATCCATAAGGTCGGTCGCATTTCGTTTTAATTGGCAGACTGATTTTAGGTCACAGATGTGACAAGTGCATTGTATGGCAACGGCGTTAAACGAATCTCGAAAAACTTGACACTATTTTTTGTTGTTTTACTAAATTAGACTACATGCATACTAGCTTTTTCGATTTTTTAATAATCCTAAATTTTTGGTGTAGAAATTTTAGGAAATTCAGAAATTCAAGAATTCAGAAATCTACATATTTTTATCATACACATATATCCGCCTCACCGCCTATCAATACGAAAGTTTGTATCTTGAATATGATTTCATATTTTTTTTCTTTTAGCTAAATAGTAAATACCCATGTTTGGAAGCTGTATGTACAAACGCCTTGATTGAATTTTAATTGGCCAATATAATCCTCTTATTTTATTTTAGTTTTCGTTGAAGAAGCTCTAGAGAAGCTATAGCTAATGTCACAAAGCCCGTCATCAATCTCCTCAAACATAAAATATTAAAAACATTTTTAAAATACAAAACACTAACGTCAAGAAATAATAAATTATTTGTGATTCATATTCACAATGTCCAATTATTACGTCCGTAATAACAATGATCAACTGACATTTGCAAATATAGTCGTTAGGCACAAAAAGTGGTAATTAACGACTAACAAGTACAAAAACAAATGACGGACACTACCTACTGACAATCTTGAAATAATCTGTGCCCAGTTTGCTTCCGGGCACCAGAGGACATCACTGAAGAAAGCTGACGCAGCATATGGAAAAAGATACAGTAGGTAATTCTTATAGGTACAGTCAAATAGAAGTTGGGACAGCGGAAGAGTACTTTGGCGTTCCTGGGACCTCGCCGTATAGCAGCGAGGCGGCAACAGATGGGTTTTAGTGGGTAAACCTGGGGTCTCATTAGCCCACAACAGGGAGTCCCACATAACCATCCCGGCCCGCCCCGCGCCGGGTGGTATGCGTAAAGCATTTCCCCTCTTAAAATAAAAGGCAGGTAACATTCGACACGTGAAATACTCCAAAGATATAATATTGCGATAGCACTTTACCTACAATTTACAATTATGGCCAGTCTTTTAACTAGCCATACGATGAAGTCTCATCATCACCGCTCTGTCCCTAATTAACCCATTTGACGGTACACAGTAATCAGTAATCAGTGTATTTATTGCTTTCATAGGTTATACAGGTTGGTACATGGTATTAGTTCAGCTATGAAACCCTGTAGGGCACTGCAATATAACTTAAATCTAACTTAATAACTATTGCTTAAGGCTATCTCTAATACATTTTTTTTTAAATAACCATACGATCATGCATCATATTATATTCATATATATATATATATACATCTTTTAAACAGTTTCAATTTTTTTTTTAAGTTGCGATATCTAAACTAAACTACTATATTAAATACTATTACTATAATTAACTATCTAAGAACTCTTGCACTGAGTAAAAACAGCTGTCTAATAAATATTTTGTTATTTTTCTGTTAAATAGAGTATCCTTTTTTTCGTCTCTAACTGTTTTTGGGAGTTTATTGTACACTTTTATACACATTGCATGTGGGCTAGAGGCGTGCATTTTTAGTTTAGATGGCGGCATAGGAATTCTATTTCTAGGGCGTAAGTTAATATTGGTAGGGTTTTTTGCTGCAGGGAAAAACTGATTGTACTTTCTTAAAAATTTACATAGTTCGAATATGTACAAGGATGTCAGAGTCATAATGTTGAGCTTAGGAAAATGTGGCCTGCAACTATCTGGTTGGTTTATATTAACTAAGATCCTTATACATTTCTTTTGTAATAAAAAGAGATCGTTAACATTTGTACTGTTGCCCCATATTATAATACCATACCGTAGCCACGACTGGGCGAATGCGTGATAGGCACAAAGAGCTGTGTTCAGATCGGTATGCTTTTTTATTTCCATTAGTGCATACGTAAAGCTGGATAGTTTTGAAGCTATTTTTTGTATGTGGAGTTTCCAATTCATATTTGTGTCAATTTCAAGTCCAAGAAGGTTTGATGAGTCGATACATTCGAATGTCTGGTTCTGGTAAGTGAAATTTATATTTAAATTACTTTTTTGATGTGGCTTATAATGCATAATTTTCGTTTTGTCTAAGTTCAATTCAAGGTTGTGAAGATGGAGCCAGTCAACAACTTTGGAAAGAGTGTTGTGTAAAATGGAGTTTACGTTGTTATTATTAGTAGAATAAGGGAACACTATAGAAATATCATCAGCGAAAAGGACACAAGTATGATCTAGTATTTTGGGGAGATGGTTAATGTAAATTAAAAATAAGCAGTAGGAACACATATATGGCGAGGATGGCGAGGATTATCGAGACGGATTATGCGATCGATAACACAAACTCAATTCTTCCTATTCGCGATTCCCATCATACAATATGGATTCCACACAATTGCCGTTTACTACATTCGTGATTCCACATAGTTGTTTTTTTACGCAATCGAGATTCTTCCTATTCGTGATTAACACAATATTTTTTCGACGCAACCGCAGTTTACTACATTCATGATTCCATACAGCCGTTATTTTAACGCAATCGGGATTCTTCCTATTCATGATTCTACCCAATATGGGTTCAACGCTACTGCAGTTTACTACGTTCATAATCGCACTCATTTGTTATTTTTACACAATAATATAGCGTTTCATTCTAATCAATAAATTCATACTTTTATAAATAAACACTTACCGTGTTCATCATGTCCCACAACCCACTCAGTCTGCTAGGATGATACGTCATCTTCTTCATCGCCCCCAGATCGTGCGTCTGCACCATCATCAGATCCACTTTCTTCACCAGCGTCCTCAAGTCATAGTACTTCGCGAGGAGCTCAGGGTGCGAAGGAAGGGCGAGAAACAGGGGGCCGCCGCCGGCGCCGCTAAGGGCCTTCCTGGCGGCTTCCACGGTGTCCAGGACGGTGGTCTTGTTGAGAGAGCGGTGGGCTTCGTGGATCTCCAGCCCTTGGACATGTTTGGACTTGAGCGCTGAAAGGAGGTCCTGGAAAAAGAAGTTAGAACTGTAGTCAAAGTTAGAAGTGTAGGCAGTCCTAGAAAAATTCGTCTATATTCTCTTATTTGTCTTTATATTTTTGAATTGACAACCGCTTGGAACTTGGAACTTGAAAGGGCCCATTACCTATTAAGATTATTTGTAAATATTAAACTGGAGGGATTTATATGTACGAGTAAAGTACTTAAATGTGTACTAGATTATTTATATTTTATATCAATAAGGTGACATTCCTTGCATGTATGCATTCCTATTTGACTATAGTTTCCAATTCCTAACTTTAGTAATAGGATGCTCAGACCAGTTTATCCTTAAACTAGTCTTACGCCAACTTCTCACGCCCTACTCGTATGTTTCCTCCAGCATCGACATGGCGTAAGTAAGTTTAAAATGTAACACACGGCGCGTTACGTACGTGCCGCTACATATTTATTTACTCACACAGTTAAAATAACACGACCAGTACGGTTACCATCAGTTTGTCACTGACATAAACGCCGTCGAGAACGTAATTTACTTTCTATACATCCCGTTTGCACTAATATGCGAGTGCGAGCGAGATATATAGAAAGTAAGTTACGTTCTCGACGGCGGTTATGTCAGTGACAAACTGCATGATGGTTACCGTACAGTACCCCACACCGTATTTAACAGTTGTAAACAAGCATTGGAAAGCTTTCCAATTGTTTTGTTCTCGCGCAATTAATCGAAATATCTGATAGAAGTTTATCAATGGCTGCTAAGCGTGGTGGGACGTATAGGAAACTGATACATACTGACATTACTGACCTATCAATTTTGTATACCTAGTAGCTATACAAAATTGGCACATACAGTAGTAGTAACTGAGGAGAGGAGTTGTTTTTAATTATACATAATTATAAAGTAAGGTTGATGTTAATATTACTGTCATTTTTAGTTTAAATTGAGAAAATGGACCGTATAGTTTGTCTTCGATAACGTAGGCTCACTGGTGGTGGTACAGACTGGTGCTCGACGCGGTCCCAGTACATGTCGTCTTGAAACTTAAGTCATTGTCAAAAGAAGTGACAGCAGGGTGTGATCTATTGGGCATTAGCATGTTGAGCACTAGTACCACCATGCAGCATAATTATAGTAGGATATAGGTTTAACTATATTGACTGTAGGATATTAAATATTTTATCTTTATGCCGTTTAGTAGGTACAGCTTTTATGTCTACCGTTCTCCAATTCTCCCTCAATTGCTCAAGGGTTAACTGGAAGAGATCCCTGAAAGGGATAAGTTCGCCTTTGTACTAATGACGTGTGCTCTTTTGTTTTATGTTTCTTTTTGTACAATAAAGTGTTTTACTACTTACTAACTACTACTACTTAATGGGTTACACATAGTTAAAATACTGTCCAAGTACTTGCAATACTTGAACTGTGGCAGTCATCTCGCCTCTGAACCGGTTATGTCAACCTTACACCGAGATTATAGATTACGTCACGTCATTTTCAGACCAGATCTGGATCTGATTTCGTTGATTATGCTGCCGTCCTTGACCGAGGCGGCTTTCGTGTCCTTCGCGAGTTTCAACTGAACGAGTTTGCAATGGATCTTTCTTGTGTATGAAATTGGTTATACAATCGAGTTAATTGGAAGATTATGAATATTATGATGCAATTGAGATTTTGTTTTAGAGAGCGGATAAATTAATAAGATATAAAAAATTAAACACAGGTAGTATAGCGTTACTAAGGTGGTCAGACCCTTAAATCTGTACTTATACATGTATACTTATGTATTAATGAACCATCGCGAATACTTCGGTTTCGAGTTCCTGAAGTAAGATTAAGTAGCGATTTGGAATAAAACTGCTCGCGATCTTATGAGCACTGTAATATATCCTGGCTCTGTTTAAGAAGATTTTAAGAGATAATTTCTATAAGTACCTACTGTCATTTATGTTAAAGAGGTCAGAGGTTAGGTTAGTTAGTGTACCTAATCCCTACTAATATTATAAATAATGCATACCTTACTGTTACCTTTTCACGCTTAAACTGCTGAACCGATTTAGATGACATTTTCTATGAAGATGGTTGTAGGCTGAGGAGAAGAACTACGATATGTAGGGTACCTAGTTTTTAAGGTTCCGTACTCAAAGGGTAAAAACGAGACCCTATTACTAGGACTCCACTGTCCGTCTGTCTGTATGTCATGAACAGTAATAGCTAAACAGTTGAAATTTTCACAGATGATGTATTTCTGTTGCCGCTATAATAACAAATACTAAAAAGTACGGAACCTTCAGTGGGCGAGTCCGACTCGCACTTGTTTTTCATTTCCCGCAGATGAAGTCGCAGGCAGAAGCCAGTCAGATATAAGGTAGCATTACAGCCGTGTTTGTACTATTGCGGGAAAAATTAATCGTAATTTATAATCTAACTATTAACCTAAACAATTTGTATGTTGACTCTACTTTTTCTACCTAAGGTAAAAACGACTGCCGTATTCGAACTTCAAGATATTCACAAGAGACGACACGTACTAGATCCATTCTAGATACGTTATAGGTTAGATATCAACTAGCAGCCACTCTCTTTTGCAGCGCAATTCGGGCAACCAATGTCACTTTTACGTTAGATAGAGTAAGATATATACAATTATATGTGAATTGGATCTCTAAGTCATAACATGTGGAAATTGTTCTTCAAGAGTATCTCCAGAATCGCGCAAATGTCAAATTTGACAGGTTAGATCTTAACATATAGTTATCGTATCTTGGTGATGTCTAAAAGATATCTAATAGATGTCTATTTCAAAATCCGAATCGGGCCCCTAGTCCTCTTTCTTGTCTTTGTAATTCTGCTCTCATTTAATAACAAGATTAACAAGTGTTAACATGGCAATCTAACGAAATGGCAATGGAAACTAAATCATACTATTAAGTTACATATGAAACAGGTAGCCGCACCCAGAGCTAATCTGAATCTCAAGTGCTGAGTGATCCATTTAAACGCATGTGCTGTTCTCCCTATAAAGAACCTAATTGCATCCTGCGATTCAGTGCGAAAACTGACCTTATGTATTTACAATAAGGTGGTTTTTGCATCTACAGACTTAACTTATTTATGCTAGAGACACATAGTCGCTGATTACATAAATTACTGGTAAGCATAAGTGTGCGATTTGCGGTTAAGTATAATCGTAGTCGTAAATATTGCGAGTGTAAAATGCATGCTGTAGCTATCCCCCCTTATTCATAAAACTTTACGGGCCTGATTTAGTTAAATTATGTTTTATCCCTTTCTTACAAATATATAAGTCAAAAAGACAGATAAAGACAAAGGGTTTGTAGCGCGTTTATAAATAAGGGGGTTAGACTCTGAGAATACATAAGTATAGTCAGCCTGCGGCTTCTTTATATTGTCAGATAAATAGCTGACTGTACATTAAAAATATAAGCCTAAAATCTTTGGACGGCGGCACCATAGCTATGTCAGTCCAATAGAATTGAACCAAGCTAACTTTGCAGTCTTTGCACATATTTTACAGTCAAAATTCATTGAAAATTTAAATATGGCGATTAGGTATATGTTGGCGTTCTTACCCCCTTAGGGCAACGTGCACGTTCCAGTGTTAACCAAATAACTCGGAGTTAACCGTTTAAACTCGGAGTTAACATTACATTTTAGACCTGTATTACTTTTAACTCGGAGTTAGTTAACTAACCCTGATGGCTCCTCTACACGATGGCCCAGCGCCGGCCACTCCAAGGGACGCATGTATGCGTTAGACTTTAGAGGGAGCAAGTGATATTGCTATCTCATTCTGCCGCATGGCTGCGTCCCTTGGAGTGGCCGGCGCTGGCCCATCGTGTAGAGGAGCCATGGAACGTGCAAAAAAAATTGGACAGATCGAATACCACCCTAAGGCGGACCCATAAGGCAACAGGATATAGATATTATGATACGAAAGCCACCAGTAAGCAATAGAATGCGGATAACATCTAAGAAATTACTGATTCGTTACGTTACCTACACTTTAATCGTCAGGTACAATCACACTATTTACTCCCAAGGGCTTTATTATATGGGCGTTTTTCACCAAACTCGTTTTATTTCCACTTTCTCGCGGTCCTAGGAGCATTACGGCTCGATTCGGGAAATGAATTAGAGACTCACTAGATATGAAATAGTAAAGATATGTGACGTTCCACTGCAAAAGGTACCTTATGACGGCCGGTGCTGCGATTCGGGAAATGAATTAGAAATTAACTAGATATGAAATAGTGAAGTTATGTGACGTTCTGACGTTCCACGGAAAAAGATACCTTATGGCGGCCGGCGCTTACGTCGCATATCGCTGCAATAATACTGGAGCGGCGTTAATAATAGTGTAAGCACCAACCGCCATAAGGTACCTTTACCCGTGGGACGTCACATATCTTTACTATATCGTATCTAGTTAATCTCTAATGCATTTCCCGAATCGCGCCGTTAGTGTTTCCGCAATTGATGGTAATAAATATGTAGTTTAGATAGGAAATAGTGGTTATTGATGGCTATCTTGTCGAAGGCATGTCTATCATTCAAGTTGTTTAGCAGCTACGACCCGACGCGAAACTTAATTTTTACTGTACTTACTGCACTCGACTGAAGCTTTAAAATGGTACCTACTAATATTAGTGTTCCGTACAAAACTTTGTTCACGGAACACTTATGGGATCACTTCGGTCTTGCAAAGTTAAATGCGTTTTTCTCAGAGACCCTTTTGACGTAGATACCTAAAATTTGTAACAGTTATACGAGTATATAGCAATTACCACAACTAATATTTTTTATGAAGTTGCTGTTTTAGTAGTAGCAGTCGGGTGATACCTTTCGGGCATTCTCGGCTCCGTTCGGCTCAGCATTGCTCCGAGCAATTATTAGGGTTGGCACAACTTGACGTCCCTTTGCGTGCACAACCGCAGATAATATCTCCTTCTTCTTCCTCGCGTTATCCCGGCATTTCGCCACGGCTCATGAGAGCCTGGGGTCCGCTTGACAACTAATCCCATGATAATATAATTACTTGAATTTAGACAACATGATTCACGAATCATGCCAAGAATCGCGCCAAGGGACAGCATGATTCGCCCCTGTATCGCTGTCAAACTTCGGTTTTGTATTAGGAGGTGTCATTTCTTTACGGTAGTAGTACTATTATTAATGACCGTAGTTATGCAGAAAACGACCAACTCAATTTTTTTATCAATGCAGAAAGCGACCAATGCTACTGAGTTAGGGTGCAAGTCACTTTGACAAAAATAAAAAGTTGGTCGCTTTCTACAGAACTACGGTCAATTTTATGTACTTGGCTTGACACGCTGCCGCGTGTCTAGATTCTGTGGTTTATAGTAGAGCTGTTGAAGTAGGTATCAATGACAGTTTGAGAACCGGAAAACCCTCAATTAACTAGTTTTATGACTATGGCGCTCATTAAAACAAAGTGTAATTTCTTACCACTTAAAACTTTAACCTTTTGTGACCTTGTCTAATTAAATACATACATGTACACTATAACGATTTATAGCATATTAATGTATCATTGTCTCAAACAAAGATACTTCCTACAATTACTTACCTCCTTAATCTTACAAAGGTTATTCTACAAATATAATTACACAGTTCATCTAAATAATGTGAAACAATGCCAGTTTCGTACTAAATTAATTGGGAACAATAGTGGTTTATGCAAATGTATAACTAGAATGTACTAAAGTGGTCCTTGGTTTAGAATACGCCCTTTTTATGTTTAAATGTGACGGAGCAGAACAAGGACGATATTCAAGTTGGAATGGCAAAAAGGAGATTATGGGTGATGTATTACGGTTGAAAAAATTTGAAGGTTATCAGATGCCCATAGGTTTTTAAATTAATGGCAAAATAGAGTATATATCAAAGTGTACCTAGCAATGTACAAATTGCAGAACATTCCCAAAAAGCGGAAACGTTCTCGAGAATGTTCTCAGAACATTCCTGCAACATGGAAATTATTGTTTAAACAAGAGAATATACTTGAAATAAAGTTTAAATAGGCATAACTTAAAACTAAATGTTATTATGCATATATTATTGTCTATTACAGTTAGCTATTTTGTTGATGTGATAAATTTACCAATAAGTTGCTTAAATTCTCACTTTTTATCAGAGAACATTTCGATTTTCGACAAATTTTTCCAAAATTTTTTTTAGTTTCATTAGAATCTAGAGGCCTCTATCTCCCGCCATGCCAAATCTCAGCGCGCTCGGACCAACTTGAAAAAATTAAAAAAAAAGTCGGCCATTTTGTTTTTTTTAATGCAGTTTGTTTTGTCTCGGGGCCCTCTATGACATTTGGTCGAGCACCCCCCACCTATCACGCACCGTTTAAAAGTTGCCATACAAAATAAAAGTGGCCAGTTTTCCCGCAATTGTAGCATTTTTCAAAAAAAATATTTTTTCATAGGTATCTAGGGGACCCCGAGATTCCGTGACCAAAATTTCAGCGCGCTAGGACAAAATCCAAAAAGTTTAAAAAAAAAGTCGGCCATATTGAAAAAAAATGGCGGCGTCAAAAACTGCCAGGGTCCCTCTATGACATTTGGTCGAGCACCCCCCACCTAAGTCTGACCGTTTGGCCGGGCCGTCATACATTTTTCTGACCGGAAGCGGACGACCAAAAGTCGGAATTTTCTGGGGGTAAGGACTACACCTAAACTATCGTGAATATTCATGGTATAAACTACTATAAATAAATAAATTCTCGTTCTCGAGAACATTCTCAGAAGTTACCGAGAATTTCTCATGTGGAAAGTTTCGCAACTTTGGAAAGTTCTCGTGCGTGCATTGCTAAGTGTACCTACACTATTTAATGACCGAGGAAACTCGGGTATTAGGTAAACCAATTTTTCCCAAGAAATTTTATAGTTTTTGTAAAATCAAGGTTTCAGTACCTAGATACTACTGGTGAGTTACTCCCACGTGGAATTCTAACCAATTACAGCGAAAACAATGAGACAACAGCTCTTCATTAACTAAAGCCTTAAATTGGTACAATAAGAGTTTGTTTTCTACGCTTTGTCTTAGTGCAACCAGACCAAGGCCCGCGGCTATGACAACACAATGAAATTAATAGCTTTTCGGTTTTCGAAGACAGTACAGTAGTAAGACAGCGGGAGACTAATGCGAGTCAGTCATTCATTCATTTCATTCACTTAGTGCAGTAAGAGTGCACCAAACAAGCGAGAATAAACCTTAAGTCAACGTAGTAAGGTTGTCGGTGTGAAATGTGCTTCAAGTTGTGTTGTGGTATCGGTCTTGAATGAAACTTATGGGGTGATTAGTCACCTTCTTGTTAGGTTTTGGTACAAGGTAAGGAGAACAATCTTTTAATGTTCTGTTCTAAGTAAAGGTTCTGCACCGATGAATTACTAGAACTTATACTAAAACTAAACCATAATCGCTATCTTGTTTTAATGAAAGATTAAATACAGATTTAATCTATATAATCTTTCATTAATAAGTATACCTACCTAATTCTATAACAAAGAATCTAATCGCTAATTATCTATTAGGTATATATGTAGTTATTGAGAAGTACAAATATGAGACACCCGTTACCTAAACTACCTATTTATTTTATAGTTCTATCTGACTTAAAATGTTTTTGAAAACAATGCAAGATTGAAAAACATTATTAACCTAGTTAAAAGTGAATTTAATATTAGACTTGTAAAATAAACTCTACATAAAAATTGCCGACATACGAGTATTAGGTACAATCCTAATAGGTTTCTAATATGTTCTGTCGCCAATATAACTCATATCAAAGTACCTGTTAGTTACAAGGTTTATATTTGTCAAACACATAATGCAAATTGCAAACCTTAACACAACATTTCAATGTAATCAAAGTAGGCGTAGGCACTTATCCGACATTTTACTGACTCAGAACTGATCTATTTTTAAATTATCGCACTTGTTTTTAAATTCAAACCAGGAGGCCAATTCTGTGAATTAACAACTTGTGAATATGTTGATCTTGTTTTGATACGATCTTAGCAATCGCTCACGCTGATTACACTGCGGTACACACGTATCATAACAGAATCAATAACAAATAAAATAAATAAATAAATATTTATAGGAAATTATTACACAAATTGACTAAGTCCCGCAGCTCAATAAGGCTTGTGTTGTGGGTACTTAGACAACGATATATATATAATATATACATATTTATAAATACTTAAATACACAAAAAACACCCATGACTCAGGAACAAATATCTGTGTTCATCACACAAATAAATGCCCTTACCGGGATTCGGACCCAGGATCATCGGCTTCACAGGCAGGGTCACAACCCACTAGGCCAGACCGGTCGTCACACTCAAAACTATGACAATTTTTTTAATCAGAATCTGGTTCCTGACCTTTACTTTGCTCCAAATACATCGGCTTGTACATTAATTACGTACTTTATGCGTTAAGTTCCGATTTGACATTTGTATGAGTTGTCTTAACATTGACATACATTTTGCGTTATTGTGGTGTTAATTGACATGTAGGCAGAATTTTATGTGGAGCATGCAAATGTCACCTTTTTGAGAGAGTGTTGTGTAATACCTAATTATTGTTTTTTTTACACTAATTATATATACCTACATACATGTTGAGCTGTTTTCAAGCAAAAGGTAACTTATTGTTGGTTGTCATTAATTTTAATTTGCAACCAAGTATTTGTGATTATTTTTAAGATATCTTTATTATTATTAAATTACGCTATATAGAGCACAAGCACCGACCCGGATTAACTCTGTCGTGACTTATTTTTTGTCCGCTCCCTATTCGGGATCCGTGCGGAGTCTCTACCTCATGAGGTGGTTTTTAAAATGACGTATCGATACTCAAAATTTTTCCTGATGTCAAATTTTATCAAATTCAGTTCAAATTTAACCCTGAAAAATATCATACAGATGATGAGATGAAAATTTAAAAATTTATAACATTTTAGTTAGGTAAGCTAAAATAGCAATATCTCATTCCACGCATGCTTCTATCACACTTGAAAAGCTGTAACCGCTAATTAAAATGTCATTATTGCGAGCAACCATGCAGTTATGGTAATATGAACGAGATCATTCACACCTAATGTCACGCGCATTAATTACGACTGACATTTGACGATACACCTTAGTGTGTAAGAAACAGGGTTGAAAATTAAGTGGTTGAATAATACCTAATATATTGTAGGGTGTGAGTGACAATGCCACTGGCAGGCTATGGGCCCGATTCGGATTTTGAAATAGACAAGTATTAGATATCTTTTAGACATCACCAAGATACGATAACGAAATGTTTAAGATCTAACCTGTCAAATTTGACATTTGCGCGCATCTGGAGATACTCTTGAACGATTTCCACAGGATATGACTTAGAGATCTAATTCACATCTAATAGATATCTTAATCTATCTAATGTAAAAGTGACATTGGTTGTCCGAATTGCGCTGCAAAAGAGAACTAGTTGATATCTAAACTATAACGTATCTAGAATGGATCTAGTACATGTCGTATCTTGTGAATATCTTGAAGTTCGAATACGGCAGTATGTATACTAGTGCCTACAGTTTAGGCGCCTTCGTAGTCCCCGAGTACTATATGGGCTCTATAAACCTGCGGGTTTGTTTTCAAATTTGAGTCATTTTTACGAATATTTTGGCTCTGTTATTGGCTGTTATCTTATCGTTTTCGGGAGCCCTTGCGGATACACTTCGACACATAGGGATCTTTTGTGCAATTGTCCTAGGAAAGATCCGTCAACTACTCAAGAGCTATGATGGAGCTCATGGGTAGCGTTTTAAAGTCCTTTGGTTCCAGATATCCTGCTCCAAAGTCCTTCATTCTTTGTCAGGCGAGGGCGGTTATTGGCTAAATAAATGGGTTATATTTTTTTACCACTACTTCTTTAGATATTTGGCTTTATCGCATTTTCGAGGCAGTCACATTTATTTTTAAAGGTTTTATTGAAGCACATTACGGTACTTTAATCATTCATTTGACCTAGTATGTTTAATCGGCGGTTTAGCAAAACGTCTAAACTGGCATTAAGTGATCATTGATCAATAAGGCCGGCAAACGTCAAAGTATTGATTGGTTATTTTGCGCAGGCGACGGCAGGCCACCAAATGTTTATGCTAACCTAACTAATGTGTTGTAACAGAATTTAAAAATGAATGATAGATTCGGACCAATAAAAGTCTGCAGCGGATTTGATAGCCCACGCAGTGCAAGTGTCATTTAAATACGTCATAATTTCATAGAAGTTTGACGTTTAAAATAAAACTTTCACTGCGTGGGCTATCAAAACCGATGCAGACTATTAAATTCTTAATCTAATATTAAATTCTTGGTCTGATTCTAAGTAAACCTATGTGGATTAGATAACTAGTTAATTTTAGTGGATGCAACCGATCTGAACGTGTCATTATATGAGAAGAAATGAGAAGAAAAGGATTCGGAAACAACAGTAACGCAGCTTGCTTACGCTAGCGTAGAGGTCGGCAAACCGCGGCTCGCGAGCCATGTGAGGCTCTTTGGAGGTACAATAATTGGGCTCACTCCTCACTCACTCACTCACTCACAAGTCACTCAACAGACCATAGAAAACATTGCGGCATTTGCGATTATAATGACGACCACTCTGGCCTAGTGGGTAGTGACCCTGCCTATGAAGCCGATGGTCCCGGGTTCGAATCCTGGTAAGGGCATTTATTTGTATGATGATACAGATATTTGTTCCTGAGTCATGGTTGTTTTCTATGTATTTAAGTAATTATATATTATATATATCGTTGTCTGAGTACCCATAACACAAGCCTTCTTGAGCTTACCGTGGGGCTTAGTCAATTTGTGTAAAACAAAATGTCCTATAATATTTATTTATTATTTATTATTATTTATATTTATAATAGCGTAATGTTGGTGATTTCAACTGCGATTGGCTCTTCTTCTTAAAAGTTTGCCGACCTCTGCGCTAGCGCATAGCCAATGACAGAGCGCGAGCGCAGCGCACTGAACTTGAATTAGGGATCGCTGAAAAGCTTTAGGAAGGACAGGTGTCGTGCAACGGTGGTGCAACTAAGGTACCTACTGAGGACGTATTGCTAAAACCGAAATTCGCAATTTTTTTTCTCTTTTACTCTACTGATGGCAGAGAAAGACGTCCGCGATTTGCGACCTTCGTTTTTCGCGGTTATAGCCCTCAGGGCCAGTTACGCACGCACAATCAACGTTAACTATGGCGGTGGTAGCTGTCATCTCATAGATAACTACCAAATTGTTCATAAAGCAACCTTTTAACGAACTACGATGACGTTGACAGATGGCATTTTGCCGGGCCTTAAATGAGCTTCAAACAAAAAAACTAACAGTAAACGGCTTAGTGCTCGACATACTATTAGATGCCCTGCTTTGACTAACTGAATGACGCCGCAAATATGCCACCCTTGGCAGTAGTTATATTTTTGAGGCGTTTGGGGTCGAAACGCTGGGGCCGTGGGGGCCAAGCGCGCGTCGTATATACAGGGCCTTAGCGGAGCGCCTTATAGATGCCGCAGGAGACCAGAGGGCTGGCCAGTATTTTGCTCAACGCATAAGTATTGCCATACAACGTGCTGGAAATGCGGCCAGCCTTCTGGGCACACTGCCCATCGGCAGTGACTTGGGGGACGTTTTTTATTTATAGGCTTTTTATTTTAAGTTTATTTAGTTTAGAGATAGTTTGTATTATTATTTGTAAGCTAATTTAATGTTTTATATTTACTTAATAGTGTTGTAATAAATAGTACTGTATTATTTTATTTTAATTTAACATTTGTATTATGGTGATGTATGATTATTATTGTTATTTGTATATAATTTTAACTGAATGACTTATATTTAAAGATGGCAGGCACTTGGACGTCTACCTTATAAATTAGGACCACGAATCTCTACATTTATAACTAAGTATGAGACCCCCGTGCGGCACAAAGATTTTTAAACTCACGTATTATTAAGTCGAATAAACGCTCGACATGTTTCGACCCAATTTTATTTTCTCTATACATATTATGAAAAAAGCTTTCTTTCCGTTCGTAGCTATATGAAGGAGCACATTTATTCGAACTAGAGATAGTAGATTGATTAACATACGCTTATGCGCAAGGTCGGTGTGCTGATTTTCATTACCATAATACGAGTACATTGACGGCTTCAAGCGATCTAATGTTTTTGCGAGTCTTGCAACACTTACTCAACGTGTTTTACGACGGGTTAGGTTGCATTTTAACAAACTCGTATAAAATAGGAAGGGTTAGTCCAATAACGTGGTATCTTAGGGTTCCTGGCATTCCTCGAGAGAATAACTTGATCAAATAACAAAATGTTTGTATTGCACACACAAAAGGTAAAGACCAAATACAGTCGAGGAATCTTTCAAGAAATGGTTCAATAAATATTTTTATATGTACTAGTACTTACAGCAATAATCTCAAGCGACCATCGGTTGAGATTGTCTTTAATATAACATTTACGAATTGGTAGTTAACAGTGGCATTGGTAGTACAGCATGGACACATGTATTAAGAATATGTGTCGTTTTTGACTCGCCGACAAAAGAATTGAGATATGGGTGAGTTTTTACGTATAGGCTATTTAAATTTGGTTTTATTATATTTATCTATTTAAGTTTGGTTTGTTTGTAAAAACTATATGATATGATATGATATGATATGATATGATATATGATATGATATGATATGATATGATATTTATTGGTAAATATTTACATTTACAAGTCATCTTATTTACAATTATCTTACATAAAACATTACAAAACATTACAATTAATAATAACATTTTATTAAATATATTCCAATATAATTCAGTAGGTAAGCGATTGAGCCAATGACCCGTGGCCATCGAAGAACTCGTCAATGGTATAGCAAGCCACTAGCCAAGTCAAATCCTTTATAATTTCAGGATTTTCTATACAGCACAGAAATTGGCACCCATATAAATCTCAATTCTTTTGTCGGCGAGTCAACAACGTCGCATATTCTTAATATTGAACTTGGCTCTCATTTGACATTTATGTTTTTGTTGGGATACATGTTTACTTTATTTGTGTTGGTAGTAGTACCTAAAAACATTGGAAGTATGTTAAGACCATTAGGGTCCAATCTTAATTTTATTCTGTGTGTTTGAATCATTAGTTTAAATCCAAATGCAACTGTGTATTGAACATTGTCATAAGTGATTGCTTATTGCGTAACTTATAATTTTTAAGTTAACTATTTATAAGTAGTCTTATAAGTGAAATTCGTGTAATTTCTTAGACAGATAAAGTTTCTATTAACCGAAGTATAGGGTACCTACTCTAAACACCAGTTTAATCTCAAGGTATTCAAGCTAATATCAATCGATATTTGGAACATTACATTACAAATACTCCCCAATCAACTTCCTGTTGCCTAATATAATTCGGTGGTGCTCGACGTGGTTTAATGAGAGCTCGTAACATCGCCATTATCGCCAATTACAATTATATTACTTTACCATTTAAATGATTTAAATTTACGTTCCATCTTGGTGTGACTTAACGCATTTTTAAGAAATAAAACTATATATCAGCTGTTTTAGTAGTATCGGCATTTATGACCCAGATACCACTGAAAACAAGGATTCATAATCGTTATGTCTCAAGGTTGGCTCACGCTAGACCGAACCGGGGCCGGGCCGGAGCTTCCGGCGCTTCGTTTTCTATGAAATGCACCACGTGATCACAGATAGCCGTCATAGTAAATGACGTCCTTAGAAAATAGAAATAGAAAATGTTTAATTGACGTAAAAAACATACTTCATTCACGGTCCTATGGGAACCACAGACAATCTTTAATGATTTCAAAATACTTTAGGCTCGGTGACACTAGAGTCAGACCGAGAAAAGTCTGCAGACATTTTTATAGCCCGCGCAGTGCACGTGTCATTTTAAACGTCAAACTTCTATGAAATTATGACTTATGAATAACACTTGCACTGCGTGGGCTATCAAAATCGCTGCAGACTTTCTTTGGTCCAACTCTATCACACTTAGTCGTTGCAAATTTTCCTTGACGCTCTTGCTTCACAACCCACGCATTCAAAATGCCTTTCCATCGACGGTAAGACTTTTTAGGGTTCCGTACCCAAAGGGTAAAACGGGACCTTATTACTAAGACTTCGCTGTCCGTCCGTCCGTCCGTCTGTCACCAGGCTGTATCCCACGAACCGTGATAGCTAGACAGTTGAAATTTTCACAGATGATGTATTTCTGTTGCCGCTATAACAACAAATACTAAAAACAGAATAAAATAAAGATTTAAATGGGGCTCCCATACAACAAACGTGATTTTTGACCAAAGTTAAGCAACGTCGGGAGGGGTCAGTACTTGGATGGGTGACCGTTTTCTTTTTGCTTTTTTTTGTTTTTTTTTTGCATTATGGTACGGAACCCTTCGTGCGCGAATCCGACTCGCACTTGCCCGGTTTATTTTTTTATAGATATCGTTATTCTCGTTTCATGTACTCAACCTCCAAGTAATAGGTAGTTCATACCGAATTCAGCTGATCTAATAAATACTGGTCTAAACCTACGCAATCATTATCTGGGCTCGTTGTTCGACTTTCCCGTTAAGGCATCGATTGCGCACTACAAAAACTTATCAAGTACGTACTAGACAACCGACAATCTACAGGAAGAGGCATTCAGACTTTATAAAGCTCAACTTTGTTTGATATTGATTTGACATTATTACGCACTGCGTGAGTGTATCAAATGAGAATAATAATGAAGTTTGATTTTTAAAGTTCAAAGATGACAAATTAAACTTAGGATACATTTTAAGCTAGTTGTTGGTGTGTTTATTTAGATAGACAGATCATAACCAGTGTGGCTACCACCAGTTTGGCATTGACAAAAACGCCATCGTGAACGTAACTTACTTTCTATGCATCTTGCTCGTACTCGCATATTAGTGCGAGCAAGATGTTATTTATTTATTCGTATGGCATTTACAGAGTCGCTAATTATCAATTACAATATTTACAATACGATATCTAAATTCTTCACCCATTGGGCAGCGTGTGCATTAGGCGAGTGAAGGTCTAGGGCCTCTCCGACATATTTCCGTTTCGGGCAACTATGTATAATGTGGTGTATAGTCTGTACTGGGGCCCCGCAGTCACATGCTGGTGAGTCTCGCCAACCACACTTAAACAGGTAGTCCGCACAGCGTCCATGTTCGGTACGGAGTCTGTTTAGTTGGCACCATTCCTTCCTAGATGCTGAAAAGCCATACGGCTTTTTGGTAGGATCGTAGGCATTTAGGCTGGGGTTTGGCAGGTTAGATTGCCACTCATCTTTCCAAGCGTCTTTTATATTGAAGCCACCTTGCGTCAGGTTTTGAGCGGTTTGGTAGGGCGGGTGTCGAGACTTCAGACGATGCTGTGGTGGGTTAAGGAATTCCTGATGGATCGGCAGGTTCGGGTCGCTGTGAATTTTGTTCGCTTCTTTTACCAGTGCCAATTGTCGTCTAAGATGAGGTGGTGGGATGTGGCTTAGGGTTGGGAGCCATTGTACGGGTGTGGATTTGATCGTGCCTGATATACATCGCATAGTATTACGCAGTTGCACGTCAACTTTCTCTGTGTGTGCGCTATTGAGCCAGACTGGTGCGCAGTATTCACCAGCAGAATAGACTAAGCTCAGGCCAGTTGTACGAAGAACGTCCGCTTTTGCTCCCCAAGTCGTGCCAGTTAATTTGTGGAGAATGTTGTTTCGGGTCACAAGTTTTTTGCTCAGCTTTTGAAGGTGGGGACTGAAAGTAAGTGAGCGGTCCAGCGTAACACCAAGATATTTAGGGTGCGGGTTGAAAGTTAATATTTCACCATCAAATGCTACCGTTGGAATATAAGCAGCTTGCTTGTTGTTGAGGTGGAACGTCGACACTTCCGTTTTGCTGGCATTTGGAACAAGCCGCCATTTCCTAAAGTACTCGTTTAGAGAACCTAGATCTTTGTTGAGCTGCTCTTCAGATACCTCGAATGTCTTGTGCTGGTGCGCAATGGTGATATCATCTGCATACACAAATTTCCTAGAGACTGTTTTAGGTAGGTCATAAGTATATAGATTAAAGAGCAGTGGGGCCAGTGTAGATCCCTGTGGAATGCCATTGTTTAAGGTTCTAAGGCGGCTTTGTTTATCTCCTAGGTGAACTACAAAATTCCTGTTCCTAAGCATATTGTCAATCAGGCAGGTAATTTTACGACATGGAACAGCCTTCATTAGCTTATAGTAGAGTCCCTGTCTCCACACCGTATCATAGGCTGCACTTAAGTCAATAAAAGCAGCTACAGTTTTCAAGTTCTTCTGGTAGCCAGCTTCTATATGCGTTGTGAGAGACAGAACTTGATCCGTGCAGTTACGTCCAGTTCTAAACCCTGCCTGTTCGACGGGGACTATGCGATCGATGAGAGGGGTGATCCTATTCGAAATTAGTTTTTCCAGAAGCTTGAATAATGCGCTAAGTAGTGCGATAGGTCTATAGCTTTTCGGGTCTTCAGCTGGTTTGTCGGGTTTTAGGATGGCTATTATCTTGGCATGCTTAAAGCCTGGGGGCAGCGTGTTTCTTTCTAATATGTCCGTGTAGAAAGCAGCCAACCACTTGCGGCAGTTGGCACCTAAGTTCTTAATGAATTCATTGTAAATGCCATCTTCTCCTGCAGCTTTGCCCAAGGACAGCTGTTTGATCGCGGTATAGGTTTCCTCGGCAGTGAAAGCTTTTGAGATATTTTCTACTAGAGCAAGATGTATAGAGAAAGTACATTTTTTTACAGTTTTGAAACTCTCATCAGTGACTCATCACGTCATGATACGAGTATAAATAACCACAGTAGTCAACAAGAGGCAGCTATGCTTCACATAATTAATACCTAGATATTTCTTTACATGTAGGTACCTACTTACGAAATAATATAGGTACTTAGGCATAATTTAAAATATCACCGGTTAATAATTTCATAAGATAAAACCGTCGTACCTGTCCAAACCGACTTATTAAAATCTAATTAAGATAACGACTAACAATCGACATTCCCGAGTCAAACGTCAAACATCTGTCAAAGTGACAATAGGTAAGCCGGCCTTGACCCGATCTGCCAAATCCAAGGTCAATAAGTAAGCCATTGTTGATTGAATGCATATTATCTGCCTATGATTGAGTGAGTCATGTGCATGAATGAGTGAATGATCGAGATTTGAGTGCTCATTCAATTCAAGGATGATATTGATATGTCAGTCACTGTTTATTTGTTTTCATTAAAGTGTAATAGTAAAATAGTACCAGAATAAAATTTAGTGTTTTATTTAATATTAGTGATTTTTGCGAATATTTTGCCTCGGTTATTTGTTAAGTAAATCGGTTATTTTTTTACTAAAATAATAGAACTTTCATTTGATATATTTGGTTTTACCGCAAATTCGGGGGTGGCATTCAAATTTTAAATAGGTAGTAGGTATATGAATGTGATTTTATTAATTTGACATTACTCATAGTGCATCACACTTACACATCATAAATATCTGGGAGACCTAGCTTTGCTCGGAAAACATATAAACACTCAAAAAAAAAAATATATATATATATATATATATATACATAAATAAACATAAATAAATAAACAAGAATTGCTCGTTTAAAGGTATTAGATATGGGATCCTATCTCATCGCATAATAATTGATTGTCATAATGTAATGTTACGCATAAAACTCTTTTCGCATATTTTTTCTCCAACTGAAACAGAAAGTATTTTCGAAAATATTTTGCATAAGTTATGTAGAATAGGGTAGGTTAGGTTAGGTTTGTGTTATAATTTCTCAGAAATGTTAATATTTCCAGCACAATAACAATTATACGAAATGAGTTATATGCGTAACATTACATTAGGACAATCAATTACTATGCGACCCAATATGGACCCATTAGATATAAATAAATAAACAAGAATTGGTCGTTTAAAGGTATTCGATTAATTAAGAGGCTTTTGTAACCTTAAAGTGACTCAATTACTTTTCTATCTTTTTTTTTTACTATTATATATAGTAGTTTTAATTGGTTTGCCTGTTACCGCCCACACCTAATCAGCTGAGATTCTTCTTATTGTCTCGAATAATAAATATATCCGACTCATCCAAATAAAAGATACAAAAGAACAGAAAGCTAATGAAAGTACTCGTTAAGTATACGTACTTAACGGGTACTTTCATTGGTACAGGAATTGATTCCAGTCTAGTAAATTATTTAAATTGAATTGAATGTGCATTTATATGCACATTCAAACAAGTTCAGTATCGGCTACATTAAGTATGAAGATGAACAGTCTGGGATTTAGATTTAAGCTAAGTAATCATTTATTTTAGTAACATGTCTGGAATCAATTACTTTAACCAAATAAAAGAAAAGGTCCAGGTCGTGTCATATCAGAAGGTTTAAGGAGTTGGCAGAGGACCGGACGAGTTGGAGATTGCTCCACCGACAAGAGCACGGCTCTTAAATATAAAGAAGAAGAGAAGTCTGGGATTTAATTAACTCAGACAAAATTCATTTTCTCGAAGGGACTGTCATTGCATATCAATCGTATATGCATATCATTCAGGGCTGCCAGATCGTAGAATTGGCTACGAAATTCGTATAATCGATTTTTTTTTGTATCCATTACGTATAATTGGTCAGTCGGTATAATTGGATACGAAAAAAACACCGATGTCAAACTACTGATATGCTTTAAAAAACAGTGTGCCAATACTGTTTATAAGATTTAATGGAACAGCAACTGTCAACGTGGGCTATAACCGCGAAATTTTAAGTTCGCAAATTGCGGGCATCGTTCTCTGTCACTCTTATGACGCCTTTTTTGGAGTAAAAGAGAAAGATCCCCGCAATTTCGGGCTTCTGGATCGTATAATCAAGATTTATGTACTGGCAGCCCTGATATCATTAATTGATTACACTTCCTGTACCTACACTTAATGCCACTGATTACATCGAGCCATGTAATCATTAATTGTCGGTAATCACAGGTGTAACCTACTATGTAAATTACTTAATTAAGTTGTAATATGTGTCTCACAAGATTAACGGAAGGTATGTGTTATAATTATTAGAGCAATACTTAGAAAGCAATATTACTTTCCATTTCGATAAGATCACGCATTTTCTCTATAGACCATAGAGCGCACCATGTAGCTTGCGTTTTTTTTATTATACAGGCTGTTTCTATTGAATGCGTTTTAAGGATGACTCACGTAAGACCGGGCCGTGTCCGGGCCGGAGCTTCCGGTGCATCGTTTTCTATAGAAATCATCACGTGATCGATTGTCATGTTATAGAAAAGAAGGCTTCGGAAGCTCCGGCCCGGACACGGCCCGGTCTAAGGTGAGTCATCCTTAAGTCAACGTGCTTTAAAAAAAACCGACTTCTAAAGGATAAAATATAATATTAACCCTTAAACTATACTTTATACGTGCTAGCAACTGATGTTAATGTAAATAATTATGATAAGTCGGTGCCGATTCGTCGGTCGGATTTACGGATTAAGTAATTACCCGTAATTTTTTTATGAATTTGCATGTATTTCTTGGCCTAAGGTGATAAAATAAGAATTACCGAAGCTAATTATCTATCTAGAAAAGTCTGCTTGTTTGATTAGAAATAAAGTCTATATAAATAAACCAGGCCCAGAAATCAAGCACCATGTATTATTATGTACGTGCATCCACTAATCCACTCACGCGCAGGTGTCCCGCTGTCGCTACAATTTCGTAACAACTAAGTAACTTTTCTTTTAAATGTAGTTTCTTTTATAAATTTTATAAGTACCTACTTGCTATCATACAGAAATAAGAAAGCTTACTTATGTATTTGCGGCGATACTTATGTTATTGACTGTACCTATAAGGAACATGTTGTTTAATTAACCATAACTATATTTTATTAACCATTAAATACCGGGTGTGGCCTGTAATATGAGCAAAAAATTAAACTGTAGGCTGTACTCCTCATACTGACCAACATTTGTTCAGTGACTTTTAAATATAACTTGTGGTTTGATTTTTAATACACTTTAAAGTTTTTTCTAAGACGCAATGTATTGCGAATTTTGTTGTGTTTAAGGCGTGACAAGCAACGTCAATCACAATGATATGGCGTGGCAATGACGTCCATTGAAGATAATATGTATTTTGTATGAAAAATAGGGAGTCTAAATACTTCATAATTTATAATGTATATTGTATATGGGTGAATCAACTTTTTCTTGTCACTAGTTGCCATGGTTACAGTCTCTTGGGTCACTTTTAAAATACTAGTTATTTCGTATTTAAATGAAACAAGCTTGAATTTTTTGGTAGTTATAAGGCCTTTCCATAATGGGACATCTAACTAAGCACATTTGTAGAACAGGGTAGAGTAGGTCTTCTAAGAAACTATGCTACTATTGTCTCCTGGCTGATGGGACTGAATAACAACAAGAAATAGTTGATCGACCCATATTATAATAATCTAAAAAGTTATTGAACAAAAGTGTCACCGTTTGAGGAGTACAATCTATATTTTAATTATTTGCTCGTGTTACAGGCTACACCCGGTATAGAGTTAGGTATACCATGACACACCCGTGCCATTATTCAAGAGTTGAAAATTAATGACTATTATCAATCATTCATTTTATTTAACACACTATTTAATTGTTTTGTAAAATTAAATTAATCAAATGTTAATTAACACCAACTCGTTACTTCAGTTAATTCACATTAATTAAAAAAGAATGTGCATATTACCAGGCCAATGCATCGATTATTTTAATATCGTATCACATTCTCAAGTCAGTTTTAAATTATAATTATAAGTAAGTAATTCCGGCATGTCTCGTGGGGCTGTGCAAAAATTGACCTTTTAAACGAGATCACGCTTTGGGGAAAACATGAAGGCCAATTGTTTGCAAATCATGCAATTTTGTACAGGGTGCTCTAAAAATACAGAAACTGGGTTCGGGCGCCAATTTGTAGCAAATTTAGTAATAAAAGAAATATACCAAGATTTTTTTTTGTTTGCCTGGTTAAGTGTCCCACTGCTGAGCAAAGGCCTCCCCTCGTTTCCTCCACTCGACCCTGTTTTTTGTAGTTTCCCGCCAATCCGGATACCAAGATTGCCACGAGATAAACGTTTTATTTACAATTTAAAAGGATAAGTAAACACCTTGCCATGACAATAAAAAAAAAAAGTAACTGCCACCGAAATCAACTATGTAATAATATAGGTAATTTTTAATAAGCACCGTGCCAACGAAATCTCAATTATACATTTGACATACCCATTATTCTACATCTCTTCACTGAAACATAATGTTGAGCATTTTTTCAAATAACTATTAAATATAAATTAAACTATAACAACTAACTATATACACATATTTACAAATAAAAAATGGGAGCTAGCTCGGCGCCGGATGGTAGGGTGCCCAGAAGGCTGGTGGTAGTTTTAATTTTAATGTTTAGATTAATTATTTTGTTTTTGTTAAATATTGGGTGGGTAAGTGTCTCCTATTAAAATGTCTCCTAGATAACTTCTTATCCCTGTACTTATGCAACCGTCGAATCTCGAATATCGGTCGATTTCCGACCATGTAACAAATTACAAGAAATTGTAGTGTAAGTTCGCATGAAGTTCTTAATTGGCCCGACTGTGTAATAATTATCGAGTGTTTCATAGAAATTTTGCAGTTCTAGTTTTTGGTCTACTTTTACAAGTAGAAGTGTTTTTAACAAACGTATAATCGTAGGTATATAATAATTATTAGATATGTTTACTCATATTTTGCGATTTAAATCGCAAAATAAGCACATGGAAGTCGGTCGCCATTTATTTTATTCTAAAGCTACCAGCTCAGCTGTTGTGCCCGTGAATTTAATTCATGCTATAGGTACGGTTAATATATTTATATAAAAGTATTTAAGATATTGGTTTATATCCAAATACAAATACAAATAGTTTATTTCCATAAACATAAGAACGTTTACAGTTTATACTGACCCCCACACTAGGCATAAGCCTGTCCCGTGGAGGAAAACATACGATTAACTTAAAGGTAGGCAATCCGCAAGTAGGTAGGTACCTAGGTACTTTAAATGGTGGCCCGGTGGTTTCAATATACTACCATCCAAGATTTTAACATCATCATCAACATTTATTCAGCAAATAGGCCACAAGGGCACTTTTACACGTCAACATTGAATTTACATAAAAGCAAAAATAATAACATCAACAATTTTATAAAATAAAACTAACAATTCAATCTAACGTATTACAATTACTAAGAGATGTATATGGTCTCTTAATGTCGAATTACATACAAAATACAGATAAAAAAACACACACAAAAAAAATCTATAATATTTAGAGGTGTAAATGTCTCTAGGTGTCAGAACTATAAGATTATATAGTTTATCAAGTTATCCTTAGAGATGTATAAGGTCTCCAAGAGTCAATATCCTGTATAATTAATACATTCATTAAAAGAAAAGAAACATACGAGAACAGAATGAGGCGTCTCACTGTAATTAATTAATAAAAGTTACTAAGTATAGTATATATAGCTAATAGCTCGTGTTAGCTTAACAGACCAGTCTCCACAAACAGCACCCGTTCACGAGTATGACGCGTATCTCAGCCATCGCCTCCCTCAACCTTCATTCGGGAAAGTGGCGACCCGATCAACAACGCCACCGTAAGCAAAGACTTTTAAGCGAGCATGACATGTTCAAGCTACCGGCCTATATTAATATTAAAATAGTAATAACATGTAGCTGTAAGACACGGCATTTTGTGCTCATATGTTACATAAAAAGACAGTAATATAGCTTCACATAATTACTAGCCTACGTTGACTTAGACATGTAAAGGTCTCTAAGTGTCAGAAACATTAAAAATATAGGTAAGTATGTACAATCAAAAATAAAAATCAAATAAATAAATATGTACTTAGAGATGTATAAGGTCTCCAAGTGTCCAAAACTAAAATTAAATTAAACAATATAATCAAGCGAGAACATCATTGTCTCATGTGTCAATTCTACTGGACACTAGCATATTTAATTCACAATGTAAAAAAAAACAATATTTATTTAATTCTTATTATACTAATGAAATCAAGCTACCGGCTTAAAAGCATCTCTATCGTTTATAAAATCATTTACAGTGTAGTACGCCTTACGTAACAAGGAGTGCTTAATGTGCGACTTAAATTTATGAAGTGGTAAATTCACTACATCAGTGGGGACTTTGTTATAAAAACGTGTACAGTTCCCGACGAAAGACGTACTAACCTTACGGAGGCGGTGGGCGGGCACAGCAAGTTTATGTTTGTTTCTAGTGTTATAGTTATGGATATCACTGTTAACCTTGAATTCGTGGATGTTTTTCCGAACATACATAATATTCTCTAGTATGTATTGAGATGCAACGGTAAGAATGTTAACTTCTTTGAATTTCTCTCTTAGGGATACTCGAGCGCCCAGTCCATAGATGGAACGTACAGCTCGTTTTTGCAGCACAAATATTGTCTGAATATCTGCCGCTTTTCCCCACAACAGAATTCCATAAGACATAACACTATGGAAGTAACTAAAGTATACCAGCCTGGCCGTCTCTACGTTTGTCAGCTGTTTGATTCTCCTCACTGCATAGGCTGCTGAACTAAGTTTTCCGGCTAGAGTGCCTATATGTGCATGCCATTGCAGTTTGGAGTCTAGAGTGACTCCCAGGAAAACAGTTCGGTCCTCAAATTCCAGCGTATCACCTTTTATTTTAATCTTGCTGTTATTTACCTGCTTGACGTTAGGTAGCGTAAACTTGATGCATTTGGTTTTCTTGGCGTTCAAAACCAAATTGTTTGCCGTAAACCAGTTTACAATGGTAGATAGCGCGTCATTAATGCTCTCGAAGCTATTTTCCTTTCTGTCCACTTTAAATATAAGGGAAGTGTCATCTGCAAATAACACTATATCATGTCTATCTTGCACAACTTTTGGTAAGTCATTAATGTATACCAAGAACAGGAAGGGACCAAGAATTGAACCTTGAGGCACTCCGAGGGCTACCGGGGACCCCGCCGATTGAGTTCCATTAATAACTACTCGCTGAGTTCTATCCGAAAGGTACGATGAGACCAGGTTAAGGGCACTAGCTTTTATCCCATAGCGGCTTAATTTTCTCTTTAAATTTTCGTGATCAACGCAATCAAATGCCTTTGACAGATCACAGAAAATTCCAACAGCATCTTGAGCTTTTTCCCAAGCATCAAAGATGTGTTTTAGAAGTACCGCACCGGCGTCAGTAGTTGATCGACCTTTGGTGAAACCAAATTGATTGCTATCAAGCAGTTTGTTTCTGTTGAAATGTGACAATAGTTGATTCAGAATAAGTTTCTCGAACACTTTGCTTAATGCCGGTAGTATTGAAATCGGTCTAAAGTTCGTGGGATCTGTTCTCGTTCCTGATTTAAACAGAGGGATAATTTTGCTATGTTTCATAATATCTGGAAAAATTCCAGCATCAATGCATCTGTTGAAAATCTCAGCTAAGTATGGTGTAATTGACTCAATGATGGAATCTAATACTTTGACAGACAGGCCCCAAAGATCTTCTGTTTTCTTTAAATTTAAAGACCTAAAAGTCTTAAGAACTATATTCGATGAGACATACGAAAATTTGAAGATTTCTGTACATTCTGCCACATTTGTCTTCAAAATTTCTTCAGCGACGTCTGGCGATGAATTAAGGGATCTTGTTGTTTCTACCGGGATATTCGAGAAAAACCGCTCAAAATGATCTGCCACTTCACGGTCGGAACTTACTAAAGTGTCAGCATTATCTCGAGGGATTATTTTAAGAAATACCTATATCGCCATTTTTCGCAATAAGTTCTAAATATTTGGCTAATATGTGGCTTTCATAAGGACAAGTCAAATCTGCCCCCTGGCAACCTGTTTGCACCATTTCTGCCGTAGGTAGCGCCTACACCCAAGTCGAGGACATAGGACATGATCGTGAGAAAACACAAATATGACGTGATCATGGTGACCTATCTCGTGAATCATTATTGTAATATAGGGCGGCAGGATGTAATGGTGACATTGAAAATATAAAAGTATGTTAAGTATACATATATGACACTATATATGATCCGCCTTAGAAAATTATAATCTTAGTCTTAGTCTTCCTAATAAAGTCCGGTTTTCGTTCTAATTTGGAATGAAAACGTAAATAAAGTACTTAATATAAATATACATATTCGAATTTAAACTGTTGCGAGACATACTCTCCGAAACATGTCGCGCGAGTGACTTAAAACAAGAGTATAAAGTGTTTAAACCGTAAAAATATTCAATATGTATATTGATCGTCCTATGATACCCCTAATACCTATAATACTAACAAATAGAGTCTGTACGGAAAGAGAAGAGTCATAGAATGTATTGGTTTTCGTTAATTCCACAACTCTTCACTTTCCGCACAGACTCTACACTCTACAATACTTGACGAGTAGCGGCATTCGAAATTACACTTATTGCAATGTCTCCTTAATGTGATACATTTTTTACTCATGTTTGTATCAGAAAATTGTCCTAGGATAAGACAACCTTGCAGATCAGGACACGCGGTGAATCAAAGTGGGTGGCTGAGTGGGTTGTGACGGGCACTCGACTGAAAACGTCGTGCATACTAAATTACGCACGCGTTTTGCACGAAAAGGTATCAGATTACCAGTCTGATACATAAATAATAAATAAATAAGTATTATAGGACATTCTTACACAGATTGACTAAGTTCCACAGTAAGCTCAAGAAGGCTTGTGTTGTGGGTACTCAGACAACGATATATATAATATACAAATACTTAAATACATAGAAAACACCCATGACTCAGGAACAAATATCTGTATCATCATACAAATAAATGCCCTTACTGGGATTCGAACCCAGGACCATCGGCTTCGCAGGCAGGGTCACTACACTAGGCCAGACCGGTCGTCAAATATATATTATGTAATTCTCAAATATAATACATATACCTATATATCGACTACAAATAACCCTAGATTCATATTTGTAAGAAAACAAAAGTAATTTCAATTAATCAAACACGAAAAAATAAATAAACGAAATTGATAAATTAATGATTACTTATTTCACCATTATCATACTGTTACAGTACTATTAGAGTCAAATTTATGTTTGAAAATATTTATTTACCTAGGTACCTAACCTAACAGTATATATTGAGACAGTCTAATATATAATTGTGTAGCGTGTGTAAGTTAATATACAGGTTGTCGCATAAGTGACACGTCACAGTGACACTGGAGGTAGACCAGGCCAAGAGGACCCAAACTAACTTAACATGACCCCAGTAAAAGTGGCACGGTTTTCGAGTTATGGCCAAATTAAGGTTTTTCATGAATGTTGACCGTTTTTAACATTGTTAGTGCCATTGTGCACTCGGAAAGGTCTCGAAATTATTTTTTTTTGATGTGTACGGCATCATAAATAGTTAATTAACATAACAGAATAGGTATTTTATCGATAAACAATGCAAAATCCGAAAAAGTACTAGTTTAATCTTGAATAAACTTCAACCTGCAGTACCTCATTTATTTTCTTTGAACGTTTATCAACTCAATGATATTCTTAAAAAGGGAGATAACAATTTTCCATCTCTTTCTTTTAGGCATTCGGCAAATACTGAATAGGCATTTTTTTGAAATTCTGTATCCAGAATTAGATATCTTAACATA
Source organism: Cydia fagiglandana (assembly GCF_963556715.1). NCBI lineage: Eukaryota > Metazoa > Arthropoda > Insecta > Lepidoptera > Tortricidae > Cydia > Cydia fagiglandana. The sequence goes on from NC_085940.1 coordinate 16,790,364, forward strand.
AATCGTTATTTTTACTAAGTTGCAACGGATTACTGATTTCCTAGTTTTAACTTATTTTTTTATGAGGCTTTGGAAAGATAATAATAATTCCTATTTGATTGCAGGAAGGTACATGTGTTATACCATTTTTGAATTTGCATAACATGCTCAATAACTTGACATCATTTGCTCATTACTTTTCTAGTAATTTTTTTTCACGACAGGTGGTCAAAGTCGAAATTAATGTTTCGCCGTGAATTGAATTATGGTTTAAGACATTTATTCTCATAAGAATATACATTATTCACTTAAAATGAGAATATAAATTTAACTTAATGCTATACAATAACTTGGTGTAGGTATTATTAAACCAGTACTTTTTTGCATTTTACATCGTTTATCGATAAAATACCTATTCTGTTATCTTAATTAACTATTTATGATGCTGTACACATAAAAAAAATCTACTTCGAGACCTTTTCGAGTGCACACTGGCGCTAACAATGTTAAAAACGGTCAAAATTCATGAAAAACCTTAATTTGGCCATAACTCGAAAACCGTGCTACTTTTACTGGGGTCATGTTAAGTTGGTTTGGGTGCTCTTGGCCTGGTCTACCTCCAGTGTCACTGTGACATGTCACTTATGGGACACCCTGTATAATATCCAATTTCTCCTTTCCACCGTCGATATTATAGTAAAATAAAGTAAAAAATTCTTTAAACTAATTTAATTCCAGTTGCAAAACTCCTTATTATGATAATGCTTCTTTTTGCAATATCTTTCCAAAGGAGTAAAGAAGTACAGATGCACAAAGGGCACAGATAATACCCGAGACATTGCCAGTCAATAGCTGGTCAATAGTCCCATTACCTCCAATAAGCTGTGACTGCTGTGAGAGACGCCATGCTCCACAATTCCACATACCTTTTAGCTCATTACGGTTACGTAAGGGCGGGTGTTACATGTGTCTCAATGGCTTTCTTTGAGTCCAAGGGTGTCCCGTTGTATGGGTTATTGACAGTCCACTTTCGCAAGGGACTTACTGGCAATTCGACATCAACGAGCCAATAAGAGTTTTGCATGAACTTCAACGAGCCACTTTAGAGAAACTTGTTATAAAATAGGTTTTTGTGAAACTTTAAACTTAAAAATGGCTGTTTGGTATTTTAAACTCTCACATATCTTTTAGTTGTATCATATTTTTCTCTTATATTTTCAAGTTAAAAATATATAAATACAAATAGTTAATTACATAAATAGCTCATATATCATGTATAATTAATATTTTTTTTTATAAACATTCTAAATATTGATGGGTTTAATAAATAAATATTGTATGGATATTCTTACACAAATTTATCAGTCCCACGGTAAGCTCAAGAAGGCTTGTGTTGTGGGTACTCAGACTCTTATTTACTTTTATATTTTTTTTAAAGTATGTATTTAAGGACATTAAACGAAATACATGGATTTATTTATTATTCGTGATATGCACATCTATGACAAAAATATTCAATATATTAATACAGACACTTCCATATATGTAATCTATCATTTTCATAAAAAAGCATAATCGTCTTTGGCAAGGTCTTTAACTAGAGCACAAAAACAAATAATCTATCAAAGCAGCAACTACTATAAATGATCGTAACAAACTCCTACACTTATTAAGATTACATACATGTATCTAATGATACTGGTAGATAAAAACGTACATAGGTGCATATTAGAGAAACGAATTATTATTTATTACCTACAAGCTACAGTAATAAATATATACCTACGCTTAATCACTAATCTCATGTTAAGATACGATTGCTATAAAAGGATATGGTTTAAGATGATCGTGTCCTTATGACGATCTCAAAAAAATATCATTTCAGAACACTGGTTGGACTTGGAATTATGTCATGTTTGTTTATTTTTCAGAACTTAGACCTTTAATGTAGAATTTTATAGGCAAGGAAAGCTTTTAAAAAGTTTGGAAGTAATTTTACAGAAGAAAACATAAGTAATAATTACCTACCTATAAGAATTGAATTGTATTTACGTATTAAATTTCGTACGGAACTAAAGATATACATTTAGATTTATTTAAGTACCTCTACAGAACTTAAAGTAGATCAATATTAGGCACAATCCCCGGCGATTCAGTCTTGTCAAGTCCGTAACTTCCATGAAGCTATACTAGGGCCGGGTATGTCAGTACTAGGGTCAAAGATTTAGACTTTGAAAAATTCATAACTAATAGGTAACGAGGAATTCAAATTTAGACAGAAATTGGTATTTTAATTAGACTCCGACAAGGCTTAATTGATAGTTTATAGGTAGGTATAAGTGTAGATACTCTTTTTCTGCTGGGCTCGACAAAACGGCAACAATAGATATGTGTTAAGTAATTAATTGTAAGGAAGCTAGAAACCCGATCGTCACGGTCGCTCAGGTTACATGCCGGACCGGTCACTGGGTTTACTAGAGGGGGCCTAGCCAAGGTGCCAATCGTTTGCGCCGCAACGAACGAAACGCTAATGTCTCTCTGTCGCACTTAATAACTATCCATGGAAGAGTGATAGAGAGACGATCGTTTCGTTAGCTACAGTGCAAACAATTGGTACCTTGGCTAGGCCCCAGATCTTTTGATCAATATGTGACTTGAGTCAATGAGATATCGTTTATTGGTGACGGTTTAATCGTAATGAATAGGAATATATCTATTCACAAAATTTTATCGAAATCTGATGAAAATGAAAATAAGACAAAGAAAAATCGGCTCAAATGGTCAGAAAACGATACCAAACTGTGAGTATGGCCTTACAACTAAGTAATACATTTGCGTTAAAAATGGAGCATTTCGAAAACTAAACAACTTCGCTTCCGTTGGTACTTAGTCAGTGATTAGCATGTCAACAACCACCACAAAGAACCTATTTTGCTGTGGCAACTTTAACATGACAATCCGAACACACAATTATAGCACTTGTTCCTTTAGCATACAGTCTTCATCGACTGTCACCTTACATCGTTTTTAGCTTGGACATACCAACCCACTTACTTTCTTATAACATTTCTCGTTCAAAAGACAAAGAAGCTCATTATGATGGGTGACATGTTTTTAGGTTTAGTTCAAATGTTGCATAATGAAAGTGATGTAATTTTGTGACAATGATCGACGCCCGAGCTTATCCCGACAAGTCCGGTAATATTCAGATCAATTGTGTAATGTTATCAATCAAATTTATGTAACGAATGTCACACAAGACTAACATTCCTTAGTAATAGTATACCTTCCTCCAAAGCGAAAATAATAATCTCACTCGTAAATGATTGGTTAGTTGAAAATCGTACTAAAGAAAAAAGAACTAGGCATGTTAATTTAAGACTATGGGTCGAAAATTGAAATAGTATGTCTTTATTGTACATATTATATATTATCTTGTAAAAAATCTCCCTTCAGTAGCGTCCAATCAAGTTCTTCTTATAAAGGGCTTTCAAGTTTTTCTTTTACTCGGACTTCTTTGGCGGTAAAAAATATATTTTATAGTGAATTCAAACTAAATTAATTATAATTAAATAGTTTCATTCGTACTTGTAAGACATTTAGTGCTAAAAAGCATATTTTTTTAGAGTCTCTCTTTTTTGTGTGGCAGGTAAGCTCGTGCGTAGGTACTTACTTTGTCGACTTCAGCAACTCTCAAAACAATCTTCAGCCTCGGATTATCTTTCCTGTATTCCTTCAGCACACCGTCGAGTTTGTCCCCCCTCGCGTCGCCGTGGTACACGAGGTGTGTGCACTCGGAAAAGCCCTCTGCGCGCGCGCCGTCAACGTAGCAGACGAGGCGGGCGGCCCCGGCGCCCGCGCCGCTCGCCGCCGAAAACACCGCGAACGCGGTCAAACATAACAACCACAACATTTTCGCTTAAACTAAAAACTTAAATATACATAACGTTTTCAAATTTCGATTCGATTCGATTTTTTTTTCGGTACGCGCCGCTCGTGTGGTGTGCGCGGTAAGAGTGAAGCAGGAGGCTGCGCGAGCGCAGTCATAGGCGCCCCCGCCCTGCGCGCGCAAGGTCGCCGTAAGTGGAGCTTGCACAAATCGTATGTCAAAAATGCCACATGTTACGCGGGCGATGCATGTCGGGCGGAATTTTTTGAGTGGATTCGAGTTTCAAGTACGTGGCTAGGTCATTTTTGCATGATCGGTGGAGGAAATTGCGAATTAGCTAAGGGCCACTTGCGCGTTCCAGGGTTGGGCAACTAACTTGGAATAAAGTTACAATTTAACCCTGTACGAGTATATATAATTTTTAAACAAGTTACATTTTGTTTGCCTTCCAGTTTTTAAACTTTTGGAGGAATGGACAAGGCCACAATTGCAATAGTTAGACCTACGTTAAGCTTTACATATTTTTATTTAGTTCAATATTTTGGCACGCTCGCCTTTGACTATCGGCGTAGTCTCGTGAATTTGAAAAGCATTAAGGAGCATTGTATTAGTTCCGCGGTTAGAGTCATCCGACCCTGACATTACTCACTGTAATTACTATGAGTGAAACATGACAGCTAGGTCCGCTTTGTATTATGTATCTGGACTATGTTTTAGTATTAAAGAAATGCTAATTTTATTTAATCTTTTTTTCTGAACAGGATGGATTTCTGAGGTTTTAATGTATATTAGTCAATCGCGAAAAATCCGATTGAATAGATTTAGCTGGAATTTGTCTCTTCCCAACTGACCGAAGAGGGTTAAAAATTAGTTATCTCTATAACATCATCATCATCTCAGCCTATATACGTCCCACTGCTGGGCACAGGCCTCCTCTCATGCGCGGGAGGGCTTGGGCTATAGTCCCCACGCTAGCCCAATGCGGATTGGGGACTTCACATACACCTTTGAATTTCTTCGCAGATGTATGCAGGTTTCCTCACGATGTTTTCCTTCACCGAAAAGCTAGTGGTAAATATCAAATGATATTTCGTACATAAGTTTCGAAAAACTCATTAGTATATACGAGCCAGGATTTGAACCGGCGACCTCCGGATTGAAAGTCAGACGTCATATCCACTCGGCCACCACACCACTGCTTTTTCACTGGAATTTGTCTCTTCCCAACTGACCGAAGAGGGTTAAAAATTAGTTATCTCTATAACAACTCTTTGTAAATATTAAACTACTGATGTGCCGTCGGAAAGTTTAAAACATTGCGAAATTTCCACATTAAATAATTTCGGAAATATCTTAGATATTGTATGGGGATCGAAATTTTCCGTTTCCAAAATGAAAGCTTCCAAAATTTTTCAGAAATTTTGGGCAACTTTTCCAGTTTTTTTTTTTACTTTTCTCAACTTACACGACTGTTATTGTAACTTCGCTGTTCGAGATCGTAAAGTATTAATTACTATGATAAACTGCCTAAACATAATACCACTACCGTACTGTCACTTTACTTTGGTTAAACTTACATGTAGGCGTGAAATGCAGTATGTAGGTACTTGCATAATTAACTTTCATTTGCTATTAATAATAGTGTTAATTGAGACTTCGATGAGTCTTTGTTCTTTTGTCCAAATGCATAATTATATAATAATGGGTGCATGTTATTTAGATCAATAAAATGCAATTCAATTCAAAAGCTAACGTTATTTTGTGCCAGTGTCATTGTCGATAGAGTTCACAGATAAGATATCTACGAATTGTCTGAGGGAAAAAGGGAAAAAACGAAAATCGATATTTCGTTATCTGCCGCTTTATCGCTCTTGTGTCGCAATACTTGCGTATTGGAGGGATAGAAAGGTGGACAAAGAAATTTTCGTTTTTTCTCGGTACCTATTAGGGCCTCTGGCACCTCTGCTAACAATGCTGTAACATGGATATAAACGCAGTGATTATATGATTTAAAAGGCGTGGAAGGATCTTGTGGAGGCCCTATATGCACCTCTGGGGTGCCCTAGCCTCCTAAGGTCCTACCTATAGTACTTATTCAGTTCGGTGAACTTTAAATCATGTTCAACTGGAACAAAGGCGCCTTTGTTTCTGTATCGTTCAATTTTCAAACAAAACAAAAATCAACTCTATTCTCTGCACTAAAGGTTCAAATTTCAAAGGCCAAATTCTGTATTTTTCATTTGTATGGCTGAGCTTTAGGAGGCTAGGACAAACAACAACAACATTTTCACCACACCAACATGGAAAGGCTTACTTCGCACTTCAAAAACTGATAGCAAAGTTGCATTTTATTCACATGTGAGGCAAAGTAATGAAATGCAAATTTTTAGTTGTTTTCTTATGTTTGCTGGTAGAATTGACTTTTAAATTATGATTTTGGATGATAAATATTTAATAACATTCATTTGGATTTGATTTGGTTTGATTTTGTTTGATATTTTATACATTTAAAATTTGCTTCGGGTTGGTGTGGTGAAAAATTTTTTGTTTCACTCGGGGCAAATTTTGTTTAACCCTCGTGCTTTGAAACCCTCGCAACGCTCAAGATTCAATTTTTCGAACCACTCGCTACGCTCGTGGTTCAATTTTGGAATCTTTCGCTTACTCGGGTATCAATATTAGCACGAGCGATTAAACAACAACTTTGCCCCCTTGTAAAACAAATAACTATTAATGGTTCTTGTCCCGAGAAATTGCGACTCTGATTAAGTCAACGGTGATTTGCTGTGATTATACCTTTATAAAAGTTACCCGTCCACTGCCGCAACGCTATCTAAGTCTAAACATGAAGCTGATAGATTATTACGTGTACCTACCTACCTATGACGTTACGGTCACACCTACTCGACGTGTCCCACATCAACCTAGTTAAGTAACGATACACCTGTCTCACAGAACTAGTGTCTAAAGTTCGTTTTTTTAGCATTAGAAATAAGGTAAACAATCTTGATGTGTCTTTTAATTGAAAAACACATTTTAAAAATAAGTTACGGCAAATATGTAACAATTATGAATCTAATACGATCATTTATATTCTTCTGCTTTCATAAGTAATAATTTTTGGTTTTTAAAAAGCGTTTTTCAATTAAAAGATCAAGATCGCTTACCTTCTTGCAAGTTCTTTCTAATGCTAAAAAAAACGAACTCTAGTTAAGTAACGATACACCTGTCTCACAGAACTAGTGTCTATGTTATGGGACAGAATGCTTTCTTTTAAACCACTTTTAAGAGCCCATCAACGTGCACACTAGCGCCACTGCGAAATAATCGTGATTATTTAAATTTAACGACAGGTATTTAAAAAGGGGGGCCGCTTTACACTGTATTGTGTATTGAAGTACCTTTTGAATACATCAAACTAGTTTTTATGTCGCTTGATTCGTCGAATTGTAGTTCGTTTTTTTTAGCATTAGACAGAACTTGAAAGAAGGTAAGCGATCTTAGCATGTCTTTTAATTGAAAAACGCTTTTTGAAAATCAATAACTATTACTTATGAAAGCAGAAGAATATAAATGATCCTATTAGATTCATAATTGTTACATATTTGCAGTAACTTATTTTTAAAATGTGTTTTTCAATTAAAAGACACATCAAGATTGTTTACCTAATTTCTAATGCTAAAAAACCGGGCAAGTGCGAGTCGGACTCGCGCACGAAGGGTTCCGTACCATAATGCAAAAAAAAACAAAAAAAAGCAAAAAAAAACGGTTACCCATGGACGTTGCTTAACTTTGGTCAAAAATCACGTTTGTTGTATGGGAGCCCCATTTAAATCTTTATTTTATTCTGTTTTTAGTATTTGTTGTTATAGCGGCAACAGAAATACATCATCTGTGAAAATTTCAACTGTCTAGCTATCACGGTTCGTGAGATACAGCCTGGTGACAGACGGACGGACGGACGGACGGACAGCGAAGTCTTAGTAATAGGGTCCCGTTTTACCCTTTGGGTACGGAACCCTAAAAAGGGGGCCGCTTTACACTGTATAGTGTATTTAAGTACCTTTTGAATACATCAAACTAGTTTTTATGATGCCGGATTCGTCGAACTAGGACCTCAAAACAAAAACGGCCGTTTTAACTTTGGACGCGTAGATGGGCTCTTAAGTAACGATACACCTGTCTCATAGAACTATAGTGTCTATGTTATGGGACACTGAATGCTTTCTTTTAAACCACTTTTAAACTGGCATTTCCAAACAACTCTATACAGAACTTAAGTTATCCGTATAAGGGTATCGTCTCCTTAAAGACGTAGAATAGGCTACATGTTGCATAGGTACTTACCTCAAACTTCATATTAGCAGTGGGGAGACACTCCTGACTTCGGTCGAACTCGGCTCCGTTCGGCTCGGCATTGCTCCGAGCAATTATTAGGGTTGGCACCACTTGACTTCTTTGTGCGTGCACGACCACAGATAAGATAGTTAATCACTTGAATTTTGACAACCCTAAATAGCCGAAAGGAATAGCGCTATATATTAGAAAGCGATAGCATATATGATTCGACCCTGAATCGCTGTCAGACTTCGGGTTTGTTGGAAGTGTCCTTTCTGTACGGTAGTACTATTATTTCTTCTGTGTTCATAGATTGTCGGCCGTTGTCGATCGTAGTCGGAGCGACACGAATTCATGTTTTTGTTTTTATGTGACTTTCGTAAATTCAAGGGTCGAGCGGAAATGTAAACTTACAGTTTTTTCATTATGTTGATCTTGCTCATGTCCAACCTGACGCACCTGTCTATCGGCCCGATTCGGGAAATGAATTAGAGATGCGCAAGATATAATAGTAAAGATATGTGACGTTCCTCGGAAAAAGGTACCTTATGGCGGCCGCAATAATATTGGAGCGGCGTTAAAAATAGCGTAACCGCCAACCGCCATAAGGTACCTTTTGCCGTGGAACGTCACATATCTTCACTATTTCATATCTAGTGCATCTCTAATTCATTTCCCGAATCGCGCCGTATGTCTGTCCGACTCTTTGTGCATATCGCAGATATTTATTTTTAAGGGACTTTATTTAAAACAATAAACATAATTTAACATAATAATCTCAATTGCTCAAAGGTTGACTGGAAGGGACCTATAAGGGATCTCCTTATAGGGATAAGTTCGCCTTTGTACATTATACAGGGTGTGGCCTGTAATAAGAGCAAAAAATTAAAGTACATACCCTTTAACTAACCAGGAATCAAGTCCAAATAGTTTCAATTAATTAAAATGAAAAATTATTTTTTTATTATTTTCTAACAAAATTAATCGACCCAGCAATGTACTGCAGACATTATGTGTCCAGTCGGATTACTTGACATTGACATTTACGATCGTTCTCAATAATATTGAAAAACCTATTAAATACATCAATATTGCTTTTTAAACATGCAGTTCTAATGAAATAGTCACATCTTTCAACATTACTTAACAGTTTTCTTATCAAATAGACCTGATGGGCAAAAGGACGAAATGAGTAAAATGCTAATAAAGTAACTTGAGTTATTTATTAAGCAGTTCCAACTAAAATAGTGCACTTTAATAAAATTACCGATAATAATTATGTCAATCTTACTGGATAACCACTTCACAATTCACGAGAAAACTTACCTACACTTTTATAATTTTGTAAGAATGTTTCCTTTTCACGACAACGACTACGAACGGCACGGCAGTTCAACCTGTTCTCCGTTTGACTCCGCTCCGACACGACATCGACATATGCACAGGTCACATGCAGGTGAGGCCTTCTCAAAAGTCTCAAAACGAACGAAGAATTTCACAGCTAATTCATCTGGCTGTACAACGGCGTACGGTCACAATCAGAATCACATTTGGTGCACCCAAATTCGTAGCTCAGGCCGCGTAGCCAAGATGCCAATCGCTTACGCTCCGTAGCGATCGAAACGCAACTGTCACTGTCACACTAATATGGAAGAGTGATAGAGAGACATAATACTTTTCGTTGTCGAAGCGATAGCGATTGTAACCTTGGCTAGGCCGGCTGAGCGTTAACAATAAAGCTCGGTGAACATTTACTCTTGCTTCGTCATTACTATGTTACATAATTTAACGTGCATAATTGATTAACTTTATAATTTTATTATGTCTATTTTTCTTTATTTTGATTTAGCAACTTGACGTACATTGTCATTTATGTACCTATTAGTAATAGAGTAAACAAACTGAAAAAATTGCAATGCGTGGTTTATGTCTTGTGACTGTGAAGGTTTAATACAACAATTATGAACTTTTTGAAAGGCGACGCACTCCGGTAGAAAACAGTGGTAGAAAAAAGTCTAAACAAACTGTTGTTAACGTATGCTGTCTTTATTATTTCTATGAACTGGCAATAATAGAGACAAGTGTATCTCTGATCCTGTTGTCGCTATCTCTATCATCGTCGTGAAGGTTTGAGACAGTTTGAGATAATAATTATGAACTTTACTTATAATAAAAAGCAACATACTTGATGTTTTTGCATGCAGTCTTTGTAAAAGTACTAAATATGTACAGAGTGCTTAGCCAAGATGCCAATCGTTTGCGCCGTAGTGAACGATACGCTAATGTATCTCTCTCTCTCTCTCTCTATCTCTCACTGTCGCACTAATATCGACGAGTGATATTAGTGCGAGTGAGATAGAGAGAGAGATAACCGTTTTGTTCGCTACGGCGCGAACTCAGCCCTCTGTTCTTTTCAGTGATAAAGTACCTTCGATAACACTAAAAAATAGCCAACCAATTTGGTTGGTTGGCCGCTTCAGAGCCATGTTCAGTACAGATGAGGAAGTTGCGGAAAGTGAAAGTTTCTAAGAAGTTTTTGGAATGGAAAGTTTTATTTCTCATACAAAGATCACTTTGACCACGTCGTAGCTACGTCTATCTCTCTCTCTTCCTGGCTATTTATCCCAAATAATGAACAAAAACTTATAGTTACTGCGTTTATTAATCTTAAGCAACTACATAACATTAGTACTTACATTAACACAACTAACAAACAAGAATAACACTTTTCAGTTTCCATTCAATCTTACCCGATTGCTTTTTTGCTTTTTCTATTTTCGATGTGATGTATCATTAGGTACCCATATTCTATCAAATGACTTTATTATGAATGAGGTATTTTTTCTCCTCTAGACGACTTCTGGGTTAGATCAATAGAATACACATAGTTCTGATATTTTGATACTGGTGGTTGTCGAAAATTGCGGAGTATTCTCTGGTATACCGCCAACAACAGACTCGAATATCACCGTCTGATGCACGCTGGCTGATAGGATGCACCTCCGTCCCGAGCCCCGGGAAGGCTCGTTGTCCCGCAAACGTGGCACTAGGTTCAAAGTTGACGATGACACTGTCAGTCTGCTTCCGATCGGGAAATCGTTTGCTGTGCAACAGCTTGGTTTGAACTTCTTCTAGCTCCACCGTTCAATCATGTAATTCAGCCATCTTGTTTAGATTGAATTACATAATTAATTGTTATGCACATGCTTGACAGTTGTCAATATTGACAAAGTTCAAAGCATTTTTCAAATAGGTAGATAATTACAAAGAGCATATAATCACTACGTTTTAAGAGTCGGCACTCTCGAACAATCCTCGAACCGAATTATGAACGTACATATCCCAACACACCAAATACAGGCTTAAAGATCTCGCATCCAGGCCATAATTGTTAAAAAAAGAAAAACCACACAATACTACCAACACAAAAAAAACAACGCTAGGGCTCGACACTTCCAGTACCTACTGTTTATCGATATCGATAAATGTGCGATACGTGCTGCTGTATTTACCTACTGTACTACCTATTAATAAAATAAAAGAACATTATATATATATAAACAATTTTATTTTACATGATAAAAATAACATAGTTTATTATTCAAGTAGGCATATTACAATATGCTGAATTCGCGCGCATTCTTTTTTAATCTGGTCCCTTTTTATTGAAGGCACTGGATGGAGAATGATTTCCACAAATGAACTTGTTTCCATTCAGCTTTTGAATAGGTAAATAAATACGCCAAATCCTCATTTCCTTTTCCTCAGCTTTGCCCATAATCGACATCTGAAATAAAGAGATTATCGATAAAATTGGTCGTACACTATTCGTGTCATAGGTTACTTAGTTTTTTACTTAAAAATACTTTATTCACAAAATATTTTCGTTTTAATCATGGATTGTACACGACTAAAACTAATTAAATTAGTAACTGTTAACGACTCAAAGTAAAAAATGAAAATATTGCATACAAACATCAGTTTACCGACCTGTTCGGATCAAGTTGGAAATTTGGCCAAAAATGCGTCAGTAGTTAGTCTTCTTACACACCCACTACAAACTTCACATTTCCTTAAAGATTTGGCCCCCATTTAAATAACAGCTAAAGTTATTTTACCAATTACAATAAAAAATAACCACGTATTTCCACGTTCACGACAATTCAAATGACGTTTGACGTTTTACTACCAATCATACCAATCTAAAGAAAAGTAAGTATAATACGTCTATGTTAAAAGGAAGTATGGTATGTGCCACCAAAATGCAACAGCAGTCATTTTAATTCGATAAGATTATTTCTATGCCTCAATGTTGGTAACAAGGGCTTTCATAATTTATCAAAGTATGGGGTGTCGATGGGCTGGATAATTAAGTAAGTGTATTTATGGAGGTTTTTATTACGAGAATAAATTATTTTAAAAACTGTTTCCATTACATAGCAAAAAAAGTTTTTTGAGTTTGTCAACAAAACATAACGTGGCATTGCATATTGATAGAGTTCTGATTTCCTAATAATAAGAGCTACTTTTCTCTGTATTAATTTTTAAAATAAATTGTACTAAAAGGCGCGTACCAAGACGTCCCGGTACCATGACATCTTACGACAGATAAGCGACCGTAACGCAATGTGAAAATCCATTGCTTGCTAAACTTGACTTTAAATTAAAATTTCTCCTAAATTAAGAATTTTGAACCATCGGGACCACTTGGTGGTAACTTTGGGTACTCCAAGGAATCTCCAGTTTGATTTTTTGTTCTTATTAAGGGCCACACCTTATATTTTTTTTGTTCCATTGTAATTTAACCTGTCTTATCTACAATAAAGTGTTTACATTCATAGATACATAATTATAATCAAACAAACGATAAAAAGTAACCTAAAATTAAAACTACCAACTAAACTAAAAATAATACCAAATAATACCTACAAAATAAATAAAATATAACATGGGTGGCCTAGACCAATATAAGTATATTAGCTAGATCACCCAGGTCCGATCCCTGTGGAAGGGTTCCCATAAGGCTGGCTGCATTCCCCCTTTGGATGGCTTTTTAAGAATATTTTAATTTTAATTAAATAAATAAATAATTTCTTTATTAAGACAATACAGTCCACATTTGTTAATCATCTACTTATAAACTAGGTTAATTGTTCTTAGGTACATAAACTAAAATTATACAGGTAAACTTTAACCCCTTTACCGCATACGAAGCCATTTATGGCGGATATAATATTCAACTATATTGACAGCTATTAAAAACAAATAAAACTTTCATTTTTTTTAATTACCTGCAGTACGGGGTTAGTTTATATAATAAACATGCCCAGTATGGGGGTTTATTAGTGCGGACAATTTTAATTGCACACTTAACGTATATCAGGGATATTCTTCAGGGACTTCTGGCCGAAGGGTGTGGTGTTTCGGCGGTTCCGTGGGAATTTGCCAAATCCTACACCGGAACATGCGGCACAACTGAAAACCGCCGTGTCGCCGAAATAATTTTTTAGCTTGTAAGATTTTACTAATGTATGTATGCTAGTTTGTAAGGTATTGTATCTATGGGCGTTAGTTGCCTGATAATAAATTATATTTGATTTGATTTGATATGTTTTACCAACCCATACCTACGCTCCCACCTGGGGCTCGTTTCTCAAAAGCTTGTAACTTGTAATACAAGTGGAAGTCCTTTTATAACAAAAGCTGTCAAAAAGTGACTTCCGCTTGTATTACAAGTTACAAGCTTTTGAGAAACGGGCCCCAGTACTTATTTGGTGTAAATGTGTAATACGGTTGCCCGACCTACTTGATCAGCTGTTCGGCCATAGACAAAGCCAGAGACAATAGCACGGGGAGGGGCCTATGCTAAACTAATGCGCACACGCGTGTACGCAATATGCTAATCTGGGGATTAATGACGCCGGCGCAGGCGCCAAGGATATTTATGGGTACGTGTTTTGGAGGTATTCTTCGCAGTTCGCACCTTTGGTATGGTTTAAGGCACGTTTATGGTCACGTTTTTCAGTTAAGTAGCACTAATATTAATAATACATTGTGCAACGAGGGGGAGTAAGTGAAATATTGCAAACGAGAGTGTAGATTCACGACAGCCACTGGCTGGAGTGAATTGAAGACTCTAGAGACTCGGAGTTACATACAATGTTTTTCATCGCACTTGTGTAGAAAAAACTAAATTTTAAGCGAAATAGTTAATTCTTAAACACGAATGGAGCAAAGAAACAATGGCTTTTGTTTAACACTCATTAGGGTCTTAGGCGTAAAAACAATTTGGAAAAATTCATACTACATAATTAGGCCGTATTACTAATTTTAATGAATAATTTTCGCGGAGCCATAACTGCTCGCACGGGAGTACCCCCGGAAAAAATACACTCTCTGTGACTATAAAATCACAACAAAGAATCCCAGTTATAGAGGTTCGTTTTATCTCAGTAACAGGTAATTCAGTGCTAAAGTGTCGGGACCGCACCATGAGTCCCAGCTATAGAGGTTTCTCACTTATCCAGGTCCCTGCACTTAACCAGGATTCACTGTGTATCTGCCTCTCTATTGCTCTTGAATATTCAAGCGGTAGAGAGGCAGCTATAACAAAATTACAGTTTTCGATGTTCGCAGTATGGTTTATTTATGATTTTTTTACGCACCACAACTCACATCACAATAAAGAGGTTTTAAGTTTTCCTAATTGCCGATAACAAAACAAATTAATTTGAGATATTATATTTTATTTACAGAATAACTTATTATTATTACTTTTTAATAGATAGGCAGGTATTTTTTAACATATTAGCAAGTAATACTTTCATATTAATAAACAACTAATTCAACTAAAGCTATTTAAGTAGGTATTCAGTCAACCACCTCGTAGAAAACGTGTGCTTTTCTAACATCCGCCCCCTCCATGGTAATTGTCTGTAAATTAAAAATAAGTTAAAATTATGGTGCCTTTTAAACCCTTCAGTCCCACGGACGTGAAATTGAATTCGAAATTTAAAGTCTCTACACTGAGAGAAAAAACTAACAAAAACAAACTTAGAATTACAAAAATAAAACTTAATCCGGGGACAAGGAGAGTCAACTAATAGGAACAAATTGACTTTTGCAATTTCTATTAGTAGGATATACAACTTCTATTTTTGTAATTTGAAGTATGCGAGAGTAATTTCAGAAATTTGGTTTTGTTATTCCGAGAGGTGCTTTAGCAATATCGGAGGTGATGACGTCATGGGTGAAAACTAATCGTTTTGTAATTCTAAGAGTGCTTTTGCAATATCGGAGACGATGACGTCACAGGTTTTACTAAACTGTACTGCGATTCCAAGCTAGCTGTTGTTATTCTAGAGATAATGACTTCACAGGCAAAAACTAAACTGTTTGCAATTCCACCGCCCCTAGCACAGGTGCGCCGCGAGAGCATGTCGCGCGCGTGGTAGCTACCCGTCTCTATTTCTGTCTGTATGAATAAAATAGCAATTGGTAGTATATCTCTGTGCTAAAGAGGCACTATAAAAGCCTGTCGAAATATTCTACCCATTCCTTTCTTATTCATACAGTCAGAAAAAGACTAGTTAGTAGTTATTACGCGCGCAACATGCTCTCGCGGCGCACCTGTGGTAGGGAGGTTGGAATTGCAAACAGTTTATATTTACCTATGATGTCACTAGAATAACAACAGCTAGCTCGAAACAATATATTCCTGTAGACCCCAACTACACAGTAGGTCGCGGGTTAATATGTCCATGGCGCACAATATATCCTAAATTTATTATTTAACTTAAGTATATTTTAAACAAAAAAGGCACGAGACACGCCCGCCCGACATCCGACACAATACTAACTCTAACCAAATGAACGTAGCAAGTAGTAAATTTTACTAAAAGTACTAACATTCGTTTCGTTGTGTTGGAATTACAAAACTCGTTTAGTGATTGGTACAACAATGAACATAAAAACAACAAGTCTATCTACTAAATACCAGTAAACTTAGTAATGTCGCTATAGTAACAACTGAATTGTTATTTTAAATGGGGTAATGTTATTCCCGCGAACTCGTTTTTTAGATATTACAAAACTATGTAATTGAGACATTTACTAAAAACATAACTTGAAATCACAGATGATTTTTTCCAAAAATCGCAAACTTCACTAGTAAAATTCGGAGAACTTTAGTAGTAATGAAAATGGATTGTAACAAATACTGAACTTTGTTTAATGCTCCATTTACTAAAGTCTGTTTGTTGAAATTAGATTTAGGATTACTGAGCTGTTTGTAGAAATAAATAAATTTTACAGAAATAGTGAAAGTTCCATAATTATTACTAAAACTTCATTTTTTCCCCCAGTACAGAACTGTTTTTTAATTCCTGGTGATGATTTTTCTCTCAGTGTAGGTCGTTTCTTGGCTGACAAATTTCGATCCCTGGATCCATGGATCCAAAATACAAAACATAACCTTAGACTTTGTTTCCATTTCCTGACTAGAACCGAATCATTACAACTATTGAGCGCCAATGGGGTTCGCAAATTAATCGATTAAATAAAACTATAGTAAAATTCATTGGAGCTAATTTTTCAATCCCTTCATTAAATATTCATCATCATCATCATATCAGCCAGAGTTCCCCCAAAGAGTGCCACAATGACCGGTTGACCGGTCTTGCGCCACCCGCATCGAACGCATCATTAAATATTAATTACCAATTTACCAGACACAAATAGCTCACAGAAATTGTTGACGAGATTGACAAAGATTGAAATTGCCAGTCAAAAACTAGCTTAGAAAACTTGCCTAGAGTCGGACCAAGAAAAGTCTGCAGCGGATTTGATAGCCCACGCAGTGCAAGTGTCATTTATGCGTCATAATTTCATAGAAGTTTGACGTTTAAAATAACACGTGCACTGCGTGGGCTATCAAATCCGCTGCAGACTTTTCATGGACTGACTTTATGTAGATAATTAATATTAATAACTACAAGTACCATTACAGCTGATCGTTCGAAGAATTCCCTCTTGAAGTTTGCAATTGTTCCGTTCGGCTTTCTGATTCTTTGTTTCAGCACGTTGTCTCCTTCTAACGTGAAGGTCATGTATGCCTGCAAATCATGTAAAATACAGGGTGATTCAGGAGACGTAAGCAGGACTAAGACTGCGCCTTTTGTAAATTATAAGCAGCTGTTTCGTATCAGTATTAGTGAGATTAACGTTAATTTTCTACTCGTGTTGAAAAAAAATTAATAAATTTATTTACGACATGCATGGTCACCCTAAAATTAGAATACTAAACTACTGATATTCTGTGTCATATTGAATGTTATCACTGTCATCACGGTCTGGTTACTTTTGAAAACTCGTATCTCACTCAAGTTTGACAGTTTATTTCTTCGTAATCAAATGCTGTCATTATGGCTAAAGAGGTTTTATGGTTATTAATTGGGTCTTGTAGGGTAACCATGATTGTAGAGAATTAAATTTGCCCTCACCAAAAAGTTAAAAAAATAGGAAAAATTGTGGTTGTTTCACATAAATACGACGGTGATCGGTCAATTATCAGTTACTGAGTGTGCAGGATTAGTCCTGCTCACGTCTCATGAATCACCCTGTATAGTTGGTCAAGCAAATCTTGTCAGTAGAAAAAGGTGGCAGAAAAATGTAAGCACGAAGGGATTTCGTCTCATAAAAAATTTGAATTTCGCGCCTTTTTCTACTGATAAAATTTGCTTGACCATCTACATATATCTATTTTCTAACCGTCTTTTTTTGCTCTCAAGATTTTATAAATAATACTCAGAAAATTAAAGATTGAGAACAAAATCTACGTTACTTTGCTTATTAATATTTATCGGATACGATTTTTTATCTAAAGTTTTATAACATTGTACAATTTTATACAAATTAAAAACGGAATCTAATATAATACAACATTATTAAAATTGAAATTATATCTTCTGAGCAATATATTATAACATTATACGTTTGTATACGTATAATCAGTGTTGGCCGAAACGTTAATGCAATTGAAAATTCTTGACCATTAACCAGTACAAGTTGAATCGTCAACTGTAACCGTCCGTTACCGTTCAAGGTTCAATTTGTAATATGGTTAATGGTCAATTGCAATTAACGTTCGGCCAACACTGCGTATCAGTCGTATACGTTACATTACTTACCCCTTTAACACCGTCAACTCTCCTGACCTCCTGTTCCACACCCAGCGGGAATATATATTTCAAGTGACCATTATCCGTCTGGACCTCCAGTTTTAAGGTCTGTGCGTCCAACATGGTGTAGCACCACGTAGGCGCGTTCGAGCACAGCATCTTCTTATACTGTTCAGGAGCATCTAAAAAAATATGGATGTCTGTAAAGTCTGCTTACCCTCCTAAGGCCCAGCCATACAAATGAAAAGCCCAAAATTTGCCACTGAAATTTGAACATATAGTGCAGGGAATAGAGTTGATATTTATTTTTTAGAAAATTTAACGATACAATAGAAGAAATGCAACTCTGTTCCAATTGAATATGGTTTAAATTTCATCGACCTGAAGAAGTACTATATGTAGGACACTGGGCCTTAGGAGGTTACGGACGAAAATTTTGCGTGATAACCTGCCGGATTCGAACTTTAAGATACGTCAATTAATAGATCTGGAAACGATATGGATTAGATGTGTCAGTGTCAAAAGTGACGTATTTGTTTGAAGAAATGTCACATTTGACACTGACATATCTAATCCATATCGTTTCTAGAATCTATTAGTTGACGTATCTTAAAGTTAGAATCGGGCCGAACGTCATAAGAAAACATTACCATTACATTATGTAACGTTACTATGGAGATTTGTCCACAACGTTACCATGGAGATCCGTCCACAACGTGACACTTTTTCGTGCATGCTACCGGTGTTCATTGATTTATAAGACGTTGTCACGTCAAAATGGTACTTAACAGTTATTTTGTGCAACAAGAGAGCAAAGTATATTGTTGCTTCGAGTGCTATAAACCATGATTCATGACTTTCATGAGCAAGCGAAATACCTATTCTATAAGTAGAATCAGGTACACCAGAGAGCCTACCGCGGACTATAAGTACTCTTGCATATTAGAGCGATAGAGAGGCAGATAAAAACGATTTTCGTTTTTTCGATAGTGCCTCAGATTTCACCTCAGCAGTTCTTGACAGACATATGTATTATTACTATTATTAGAGGGATAATTCCAGTTTAGGATTGGAAGCTAACTCGATATCGAGCTCAAGAGAGACCCGAAATCCCGGTGTCGATGAATTCAGGAATCTGTTCTCGGAATTTCGAGATAAATATTTATACTTGCACAAAAATAAAATTGTCCACAAAACTACGAAACTTACATTAGGTATTAAAATTCACACGTGACGAAAAACAGTTACAAGTATATATACAAACACTTCGCTCGCATATTATTTACAAGTAGCATATCTTGGATTAAAATATACGACTCACTTGATTCTTTAAAAAAATCGTCTAAATTTGAACCACCAGTTCTTCTGAATTTTTTTCCAGAAAACGACATATTCGTTAAACATTTACTATAAATATATTGTCATTTAATATAAAGATGACCACTTGATATCCGAAAACGATACCGAATGGGATGATAACCGGTATTATGTGTTTCGCTGTTCTTGCTATGTTGTGATAAGATTGGAAGGAAAATGCGCAGTCACGATTCGCAAGCAAATATGAAGGCCTTATTTACTTTTGTGTTTATGTCATATGACGTGTGTACCTGGGTCATTTTGTATTTTGTTGTAATTTTTAGGGTTCCGTACCCAAAGGGTAAAACGGGACCCTATTACTAAGACTTCGCTGTCCGTCCGTCCGTTCGTCCGTCTGTCACCAGGCTGTATCTCACGAACCGTGATAGCTAGACAGTTGAAATTTTCACAGATGATGTATTTCTGTTGCCGCTATAACAACAAATACTAAAAACAGAATAAAATAAAGATTTAAATGGGGCTCCCATACAACAAACGTGATTTATGACCAAAGTTAAGCAACGTCGGGATTGGTCAGTACTTGGATGGGTGACCGTTTTCTTTTTGCATTTTTTTCCGTTTTTTTTTTTTGCTTTATGGTACGGAACCCTTCGTGCGCGAGTCGGACTCGCACTTGCCCGGTTTTTTTTTTAATCTAATTCTAATACGTACCTTTAAACGAGTAATTTTTTTTCGGGGATCTCGGAAACGGCTCTAACGCATTCGATGCGTCACGATTATTTAGCAGTGGCGCTAGTGTGCACGTTGATGGGCTCTTAAGATTTTCAGGGTTGAAAAATCGATCTAGCTAGGTCTTATCTCTGGGAAAACACGAATTTTTGAGTTCTTATATATTTTCCGAGCAAAGCTCGGTCTCCCAGATATTAATACAAGTCTGCCCCATATAATGTCATACCTAAAGGTCAAATAATTCAAAATCAAAGGATATTGAAGATTGTCAAATTGTGAAAAAACTGAGGATTGGATTGGAGGCTCCCTGATTAAGAACAAAGACATTATATAACCTTGTATTAGATGAATAAAATCTAAGAAAAAAAACGTGCCCCGGAAATCAAGAAAAAGTCATTCTCGGATAAATGGCGCACACACCTTTGGCCTATCATATTGGTCGGCTAGATGGCGTGATGACCGGGTAAAAATGATATAAAATTATGAAATCATTTATCCATATATACACATTTTTTTGATAATTGTATACGTGTTTATTTTGAGTTTTAGTCGTGTGTCGATAGATGGCAGTAATTTTACGGTGACTACAAAATTTACTATGACAGGACCCCTCTATACTATCTATTCTCTATGTTAAGAAGAATGGTTCAAAATGAGATATGTCACAGTCAGTGATTGTGTCAGTGTCGGTAACTACCAAAACTGAAATGTTGGCCGAAAAGTTATCTACTATTACGCAATTACCTATCTAGATAATCTATTAACTAGTTACAGTTTTTGCAAGTTGTTTTGACGTCATCCCGGTAATGAGAGATATTGACAACTGAGTGGCATTTTTTTGTTTATCTATTAAAACTTTACCTATACTTAATAAGAATTTGACATAAAATGTCTACTATAATGATACCAGCTGATACTGATACCGTAGGTACTGTATATGTTTATCAAGTTATTAAAATAGTTTTCTTTATTCTTTCTTCGTAATCTAAATAAGGATCCCTAAAAACTTGGACTTTATCAATTGTAATCGCAGATAGTATCTCGGTAGATCAATGCAGTCTGCATGCCAGATACCTGGTTATTGTCACTGCTTGTCACGGTGGCGGTGCTGAATTGGGCCAATACAGACTGGTAAACAACATAATACTTTATATTATATGTATAGGTTCGGTATATACCTATATTTGACAGTAACAATAAATAATAATAATTTGCTTTCGCTATACAGCGCGGGAACGCTGCCTGCGTGATGGGCACCTTACCGAGGGGCCTAGGTAGGTAGGGATTTTTGTTTTTAAGTTACCTAGTTATGTTTTGTTTTATTTAAGTATCCAATAAAACGAAATTAATAACTAGCTTAAATCTAAAATAGGCCCCTGAGGCATTGTACCAAGGATGCTGGCGGCATTTCCCCGCTGTATCGCAATAATTCTCCTAATATTTTTTGTATAGAAATTCTAGTCTGTTACACTTAAGTTACTGAAATAAAGTTATAGTGAAATATAATTTATTTTATAAAAGACACTGACATATTTTAAACAATCGACGCCTCTAGGTAGAAAATATATTTTTTATGACAAATTTACATGTTTAACAAGCACGTGAGTTACAATTCATGTAAATATTCAGTTAGTCTATCTAGTACACAGTGTAGACACTTTTACAGTGAGACAGTTTGACAGTGTAGGCTAAAATTCTATGCCAGGTACAAATATTAAATTTTTACACAATTTATGACAAAATAACGCGAAGTCATAACTTCGATCATGATCGAGAAGTGGCTATCGTTGTGCATGCAAAACATGAGGATTTTCCATTTTTAGGGTTCCGTAGCCAAATGGCAAAACACGGAACCCTTATAGATTCGTCATGTCTGTCTGTCTGTCTGTCTGTCTGTCCGTCCGTATGTCACAGCCACTTTTTTCCGAAACTATAAGCATTATACTGTTGAAACTTGGCAAGTAGATGTATTTTGCGAACCGCATTAAGATTTTCATTTCAAAATAGAAAAAAAAAACAGAAAATTTTTAGGGTTCCCCATACATTGAACTGAAACTCAAAAATTCTTTTTTCATCAAACTCATACGTGTGGGGTATCTATGGATAGGTCTTCAAAAATGATATTGAGGTTTCTAATATCATTTTCTTCTAAACTGAATAGTTTGCGCGAGAGACACTTCCAAAGTGGTAAAATGAGTGTCCCCCCCCCCCCCCCCCTTTTAACTTCTAAAGTAAGAGAATGATAAAACTAAAAAAAATATATGATGTACATTACCATGCAAACTTCCACCGAAAATTGGTTTGAACAAGATTTGGCAAGTAGTTTTATTTTAATACGTCATAAACCGTAAACCGCAATTTTATTATGTTACTTGCTGTTACGGAACCCTTCATGGGCGAGTCCGACTCGCACTTGGCCGCTTTTTAATCGAACGATTGGTTTGAAATAAAAATACCTACCTTCGAATGACGATACAACAAGCAGGGGTATTGTGAAGTAATCGCGCAATTCCGTTATAAATACTGGTATTTACGAAACGTAATTTAATTCAATACGAGAACACAATAAAATGAAGTTAAATACCTAAAGGTATTCGTGTCAATCCTATGTACGGTCAGCAAATAATTAACTATTTGGATTTTAATAGTTTTCTTTTATTTAAAAAATCTAAATTAATTTGAAATAGCACATCTTTGTATCGAGACCTAATTAACTTTTATTCGGTGCAATGTTAAGCTAATATGTGACGTCCCACCGGTAAAGGTACCTTATGGCGGTTGGCGCTTACGCTATTATTAACGTCGCTCCAGTATTATTGCGGCGCTACGCGACGTAAGCGCCAGCCGCCATAAGGTACCTTTTGCCGTAGAATGTCACATATCATATTTTAAGGCGATAGTCACTCATTAACGTGAGCTTATTTTCATAAATAAAAATTAGTTTTAATGCCTAGTCTTTAAAATTAGCACAGCCGCAATTTTAAGTTTTAAAAGCGATAGTTGTACGTTTATATTGCCCTGAGTGTAAAATCGTAAATCAAACAGTAGGTGGCACATATAAACCTTTAAGTGCGGATTTTATTTTTATTTTCGTCCTTAAATAAACTATTCTGGTCGCAATCGACTGCAGGTCGCACGAATATGCAAATATGTTGCAAAACCCGCGGTAATATGTCGTATCTACATACGAGTATGATATTGTTTATGTCCACATACCTAAATGTAACTTGTCTAAAACACTAGTGTGTTGCAATGGAAGTAGTCCAGTTTAGTAACTATACTTGTTTCCTTAACACAGGACATTCACGCACGCTTGAGACACGTCATATAACTATTTTCATACTTACATTCTATCCCTACAGACATTCGCAATTTAGCAGGTATTACAAAGTCCAACTAAAATACTAATTTAATAAATCGCTAATCGCTGAATTGAGGTTCAAATTTCATCGATAGGCTAAGCTACTTTACCCTAATACAGTTCTCGATTTGTTATCGATTTTAGAGACACCCAGTTTATGACATTATGATAAGATAAATATCTAACCAAATACTCTAAGTTATCTTTATCGCTAAAGTAATCCACTTTTAGTTTCTTCTTCAGAATTGACAACAACGACATACTATCAAAATGAATCATGCAATGGTGACACCACACTTTGCTTAGGGCAAAATACGTAATGCGTGGTAATGCTCACCTCACCCTTTCATCAGTTTCGACGCTAAAATACATACTTACAATTGGTAACAAAATCTCGTTTGATATTAACTTTATTACAGCGTACTTGGATCTAATATTAAATCGCTATCTGGACTTTGAGTGATTTGATAGACATGCGTTCTGCATTGACTTTAAGTAGCTTAATGAACCATTAGACTGTAAAGTAGTAGTTAATCATAGCATTTGTCTATAGACTGGTAATGCAAAGATGGCTGGAAGCTAATATGAGTTCATGTTAGACTTAACAGAGTTACGTAAATGCAATGACTTATCATTGAAACATTTCGTTTGGCCAAGCCTTAACTGAAATAGATTACGAATAGATATGTAAGTGTAACAAGCACTTTAATACGTTCATGCAAATGTTAACGATATATTCTGCATTTTGTCAATTTTATCTAGAATCGCAGTCGGTTCAAGCGGATGCAATTTTGTTAAATAATTTAATGTGTTGATTCGTAACTATGTCATTATTTTGTTGATACCCACTAATAACTTAACATTTTTATTAGAAAAAAAGTAAAGACATAAAAAATCGAATAATTACTATACGAACCGTTGTACTCACTGAATGAAAAAACATATATTTGATAAAGAAAATACTTACATTGGATACAATATTAAAACTAAAGTGAAAACTAGAAATAAAATAAAAATACAAACTATAAAATATACTTACCTACAAAAAACCAAACTATAAAAAGAACACCCCGTCCAACAGGTCGGACTGCGGCATGGACCCCATGACACTGGCGGCGTTACCCCTCTGATTGTAAATATTGTACTCACTTAAATACCTACTGATTGTAAATATTCAAAACCATAATACAATTTTTCAGGCTTTAAATTTTGACCTCCTGAGTGACTCATGTCATGCTCTCGTATTTTAATTGCCAATAATTTCGTATTTTTGTAAAGGCTGAGCCCTAACCTACTCCCCTGGGCCACACCACGACCTTTCTCAAGGAATCTCGGCGAACCACTTTCAAAAACCACTCCGTTTTAAACTTTAAAATGTATCAATCGATACGTAACTGTAATTTATTAAATGACAGTGGCAGTTTAGACAATAAAGTCGACATCAATATGATAATGATGCTTTAAATGGTAGTTATAGAATGGTAAAACAAATCTTGTCAGTAGAAAAAGGCGCGAAATTCATATTTTCTATGAGACGATATCCCTTCGCGCCTACATTTTTCAAATTTGACGCCTTTTTCTACTGACAAGATTTGTTTGACCATCTATAACTACCATTTAAAGCATCATTATCATATTGATGTCGACTTTATTGTCCAAACTAAATAAATAAATAAATAGATGTGATATTAAATGAAAAGTGTCCAAGCCCTCCATGGCCGAGGCTGGATTCGAAACGTCTACAATTTCCTCGACTAACGCGTTGTTGCAATTTCCTATGTTTTTTTTTTAATACGAGACTGGAAGATTTGAGCTGAAATCGGGCGGATAATTTTGTGATCATTTTCGTGTTTCATTTTGACTAGACCGGCAGGACAAGTTTCTTACACTAGGTTAACACTTTATTTTAGGAATGAGTCAAGTGTAACTTAACAATACGGTAAGAATGCTATTGTTGAATCATTGGGAAATGTTTAACAGGATGTCTGTAATACCAGCTAAGTGGCCAAAAACAGTGGGTTTCGGTTGTTACATTTATTTAGTGACTCATGATTGAGTTGTTACATGTTTCCTCTGTCTGCCTTGAAACGAAACAAATACATTGCTTATATTCAAAGGTGTATGTTAAGTCCCCAAACCGCATTGGGCTAGCGTGGGGACTATAGCCCAAGCCCTCTCGCGCATGAGAGGAGAGGCCAGTGCCCAGCAGTGGGACGTATATAGGGTGATTTTTTATATCATACCTACATGTAATTAAATTTGTAATGTGGTACATATATTTATTTTACGTATATCTTGGCCCAGGCTACTTTACCGCACTAGTGAGGTAATTAACACTTTACGTGCCTATGTCAAAAAATTAAAAAAAGCCATATGCATTGTAAAATGTTGTACAATAAAATGTTGTGAAACAAGAAATAATATACAATACCCAGGTATCATGCAATAAGTAGGTAAGTGTAATTTTATATACGAGTATATAAATAGAAACTTAGTTACAATTTTCCGAATGGAAAGCTAGTTAGCATTTTCTGCAGAGTTTTTCTCACAACAACACCCTACCATTATGGAGTTAGGATTCTCAACAATGGCTATTATTCTAGTCATCATTATTATTCTAAATCGTTATTTAAATTTCCCATCCCATATACCTTACGTTTAGCGGCTGTGACTTTTGAAATAGTTGGATAACTCACATTGATAGTGTAAATGGAGCGTTGTGCAAAAAACAGATGTCTCGGCCGGTTTAAGACGGCTAGACTGAACGCCTAAGTGACGGTTAAGTATCCCAGCAAAATAAAATATATAATATCTTGTTCAACCAGACCGCGAAAATCGAAAATCGTAAATCCATTCATTACTATTATTTACTTATTCTTGTCTATCTCAAGAATACGCAAGAGTGGTGGATGGGCAAATAATTTTCAATTTAAAAGTACATACTTATATATATATAGGTACATTTTATTGCGGTAGCCCCTCGGTAGGTACCTGTTTATTCAGAGGGTCAAATTAATTTTCGTTGTATTGTTTTTTTTTGTCTCCAAAAATGTGACGGAGTGGAGCTATTTTAAATTTTCTCAAGATAATTATAATCTACAGCTAGAAAGACATTCAATAGCACTCAACTTTATTTTATTTATATTTAAAAATATTAAAATAGAAGCGTTACAGAGAGGTCATAAAGAAGACAACGAAAATAATTTTGACACACGAACCTATTTACGTATAACTTGAGCCATGTCCACGATCAATAAATTTGCGTGTTTCCGTTCCAATTACCTACGAGCTTTTTAAAGCTTCAAGGTATACTCTGGCAAGCCAACTTTGTCAGTAGAAAAAGACGCATAATTCAAAATTTGTACGGGAAATCGAGTTTGTCTCCTTTTTCTACTGAAAATGCTTTCGCGACACTTTTTCGCATGTTGTCTTGCATAGGTGATTTGAGTCTGTTCGCATCTTGCAACTGTAAAAAAATTACTATTCGATTTTGGATTCAATAGCAAGTAGGAGTAGGTAGGTACTTACATATCAATTTGTGACATAATTAATTAGCATAGTATCTTTGTCGTGTTTGTATTCAATTATAATTGATGATTATATTACAATATTGATTGGGCCCACCAAAGGGGTTATCTGGAGAAATCGCGGCGCGCTCATTCTTTCTTCCGTGGGAGAAATACATTTTTTGAGAGTAAGTAATTATTAATGCCTATTTACATATATCTTAACTAACTTTTATTGAGTTTAATCATCATCACTTTCCGTTTTAATGTGACATTGTATTACTTAATAACGTGTATACAACTCTTTGTTCAATTACATTTACCACAATATATAACTGGCCACTAAAATTTGATAGCCGTCAATTTAAAAATAAAAAACTTTATTTTTTTAGTAAGCACTTCTTGAGTTTTTCGTCTATGACAGCCAGTAATCGCTGTTATCAGTCTAACTATATACAAAAATAGTCCAAAGAGGTAACTACAAAAATACTATGTTATATGTAGGTACGTAAAATATAATCTGTCAAGCCGTTTCCGTAAGTAGAAAAAACGGCAAATTAAAAATGTTGGCGCGATTACCGTCCCATAGAAAATTTGAATTTCGCGCCTTTTCTACTGACAAACTTGTTTGACTAGCTATAATTTTTTTTGTATAAACTGCCAAGTCAAAATAGCTCCAACTCCATCGTCAAACTAGTTTTAATCAATGGCCATTCATCTTCTGCGTACGTATTTACCTTGAACGATATTTTGTTTGTTTTATCTATGCAGAATCGGTCCTAATACATCACGTTTTGTCACTTTTAAAACATATATTATTCAGATAATGAATATAAAAAACCGAGTACACAAAACAGTTTGAAATGCCATTTATATAAATTATTTACAATCATTACATCTCATAACAATTACAATTAGCTCCAAGACTAATACTTGACGAGTTAATTCCGGTCTCCAATGTTTTTAATTTGTACGAAAATACTAAAATGACTAGGTACTTATATGCAGGTACTCGTACTACTCGTATGCCTACAAGATTTGAGGAGTTCCCTCGATTCCTCATGGTTCTATCGACATAAATGGATTTTGACAGAAATGAGAACAATCTGTAAGTCTACATTTCAATCTCTTTTTTTCAAATGGTTGATGAATTCGGAGTTCTGAGATTACTTTTTATTTACGGGACTTACTTATATATAATTACGGGATTGAATTTTAAAGGCAACATAACGCAGAAACTTTTAACTTCCAGGGATTTAAAACATTAAGTATATGAAAGGACACCAACTAATTAGTAAAGTAAATAAGAGAACCCTAGAGTCACCGCTACCGGCTCTCACGTTTCAATGGGTTCATTACCATGTTACATATAAAGTACCTATTACATGTTTGTATCCGATACAATAACACACCACCTTTGGTTCCCACGGCGTGTGCGTACTGACGCGCACACTAACATTGAAAAATGGAATATCATTGCACACTTGTCAGAAATACGACCTGAAAGCAAATAGCTGGTTTGTTAGTGCACACCGTTGTATGGGGACCTTGCACCTTGCACAAGTTCGACGCAGCGGAGCTTCACTTGGAGCAACATTTCTCTAAAACTGTACCTATTAGGGCATGTAATATATCATTTTCGGAAAAACCATGCACTTTCTAACAAAAAAAAATAATAAAGTAGAAAAGACTAAAAAACGTATTTTAGTTTTTTTTATTATTACCATTTCTTTTAAAGTGTAGCAGGAATCTGAAAACAAAAAATACAGTTGTAAAGCTACACTTATTACGTTTAAAAAATATATAGTTTTTTTTTATTGTACAAATCTGTTGATAAATGGGAGATAAAAAATAATATTCAGCGTGGGTCAGAGTGATCTCATATTAAGGTGGGAAAGTTACTTGTAATTTGTTCTACAATCTTTATTTTAGTTTTTCGTAAATAACTCGTAAACGGTAGCCCACAGCAAAAAAATATCTTTTACAAAAAATAATCTGTTTCAGATTTCTTAGATTAGATTAGGTTAAGTAGTTGATTAATTTGTATGTAATTTTATTGCAGTGCCCTTATAGGGTTGTGTTAAAACATACATACATACATACATATAATCACGCCTATTTCCCGGAGGGGTAGGCAGAGACCACGGATTTCCACTTGCTACGATCCTGACATACCTCTTTCGCTTTCTTCACATTCATAACATTCCTCATACACGCTCGCCGGTTTAGGGTGCTCTTGACCCGGCCTTTCTTCTTTCCCTTTCCCCTATATTGTGTTGAAATATAATATAATAATCATAAGATCGTTTTGTACCCACAAAGCAATGATTAAATGAATACGAATATGACTTTTGTAGCTAACTGTACAAGACGGATGTAGGTAGGCGGGACCTTGAGAAGAAATCCTTAAGCAAAATTCGGTCGGCGAAATACAATGCGTATTTAGCGAACTACGAATATTTAAACCGAACTGTGACTAATCGGGACAACCCTATCAGAGGTTAACATGATTTAAATTAACGATAAAGGCCACTGTTTATTGGTACGAAGTAAATAACGTTTCCTTACTATTATACGAATAACTAAGCAGTAACTCTGGAGCCGTCAGGCCTCTCTGCCACAGATGGCAAGAGACCTGACGGCTGCATCACTCTTGTGCCCTGGAGCCTTGGCCGCCCTTTAGCGTGGGACGCTACCTGCGTCGATACGCTAGCACCGTCCCACGTTGAGGGATCGGCCCGGAAGCCCGGGACTGCCGCGGATCAGGCCCAGACACTGAAGCGCCGCAAATACGCGTTCCTAACGGACCATTACGATTTTGCAGCGCTCGCCATTGAAACACTGGGCCCATGGTCGACCGACACCAAACAGTTAATAAAGGAAGTTTCGGCCATATTGATAGGTGTCTCGGGCGACCATAGGGCGGGCTCCTTCTTCGCTCAAAGATTAAGTTTGGCGGTTCAAAGGGGCAACGCCGCCAGCATTCTAGGGTCCATTCCAGAAGCGGGCAGCTTAGAAGAGATATTTTACCTATATTTAATATCTAGTTTTAGGTTTTGTGTTAGTATTATTTTAACATTGTTGTATCTCTTCTTTGTCCTCGCCTTGTCCCATTTCAGTTGGGGTCGGCTCTCCTAATCAATCTTCGCCAGGCCATTCTATCCTGGGTCGTCTGTGGATCTAATTGGGCTGACTCTAGATCTTGGTTTATTTTAGATGTCCACGTGTCTCGGGGCCTGCCTCGTCCTCTCGGTCCGGTTTCAATGTCAAGCACTGTTCTCGTCATGTGCTCTTTTGGGCGTCTCATTACATGGCCGTACCACCTCAATCTCGACTCACATATTTTCTCCTGAATTGGTCTTACTCGGAAGGTACCGCGTATGTACTCGTTTCTTACTTTGTCGAGCAGAGTAACGCCTCCTGACCATCGCAGCATTTTCATTTCTGCTACGTGCAGTTGATCTTCGTGCTTCTTTTTAAGGGGCCAACATTCAGCACCATATAGCAAGGCTGGTCTGACCGCAGTCTTGTAGACTTTTCCCTTTACCGGAATAGGCATCTTGGGGTCGCATAATATGCCTGTAAGTTCTCTCCACTTTATCCATCCGGTACTGATGCGGTTCGAGACGTCGGGTTCTATGGTTCCATCGATTCATCATCCATTATATAGAGGCTTATTATAAAGTTATCTACATACTAAGCAGTAGGTATTTAAAACACTATTCAAAGTAATTGAAAACAATTTACGACCAAACGCACAAAAATATCAAATTGCCACATCGTAATTGATTCGGTCAAATTGTGTGTTTTGAAAAACAAATTATAGCGAGCTTGAAATGAATGTAGTATGATACCTTTGGTGCTTTACGCACACTAGTGGCCCATCCCCTCCCCCTGACGCATCCCCCCCCCCCCCTTTAGCATGAAATATGTCCCGGTTGACGGTTTTTTTTTAATTTCTGAGAAAAGTTACTAGGAAACTATTAGTCTATTACTAGAAGAATGTTACTCTATATACTTATCTGTTTTATAAGACTGTTTGTTTCTTAATAAATTAAAAAAAAAAGTATTAAAATTAGGAAAAAAGTGCGTAAAGAGAAGAGTCGTGGAATGTATGGGGCCCAATACATTCCACGACTTCTCTTTCCGAACAGACTCTACCTTTTTTTAGAGCTCCACATAAAACTTTTCGCGGAGCTCTTAGAGATCACTTCGGTCTTGTTTGGGAATAAATCAATCAAATTCTAGCACATCTCCAACTCTGAGAAAAAAAAATACCTACTATATTCTGTATCTTTAAGTATTTAAATAAAACTAAACAAATAATTTGTACATTTTCGGGTAGTTATAACATTTATTGGTTAACCAACCAAATACAAAACCGCCTGGATCTGTCATTGAACGACCTGACTTTAACCTACATTATTTGATCGTGTAATGTTTTCTACCCTCAATTGGCTTAAGGAGCCATTTGAGGGGAGATTTTGTTTACTTTCATTTAAATACCTAAAAATACAGACTACCTATTGCCATACAACGTGGCAATGCTGCCAGCCTTCTGGGCACGCTGCCAATAGACGGCGATTTGGGACAAATTTTCTATTTATAGTTTATTTATAGTTTATTTTTAAGCTTAGTTTTTAATTTTAGTTTGTATGACTACCTATAGATATTCGTAGTTTTCAAAGCACTTAGTTTACTCGTTTCTCTTGGCAAAAAAAATTGCAACATCTGTCATTGTTTAATCTGACCCCTGCCTGTCACAGAGTCTATTAACGAGGATTAAAAACCATTACCCCTATTAGATAAGTTGGTTATTACGAAACTAACTGGCCCGCACGTGTGGGATTGAATTGCAATTCATTAAAATAAATCGCATATCGTGCATATATTTGAGAACTATTAAGTCCATCGTATTCGTATTTAAAACAGGCTACAGTCCACATTTGTTAGTCTGTTACTTATAAACTAGATTAATTGTACTTATATACATAGGCTCTATCCTCTTCCTATGGGTCCTATGAGCCCGATTCGGATTATGAAATAGACATCTATTAGACATCTTTTAGACATCACCAAGATACGATAACGATATGTTTAAGATCTAACCTGTCAAATTTGACATTTGCGCGATTCTGGAGATACTCTTGAACGATTTCCACAGGATATGACTTAGGCACTGGTCCCACCGCGAGCTAGTAAGCTATGAGCTATCGGCTATAAACACGAAGAAAAGATAGGCACTCCCGTGTAAATAAAAGACACGGCGATATTTATAGTTACCCGCCCAGCGGTGAGCTATAAATATCGCCGTGTCTCTTTTATTTACACGGGAGTGCCTATCTTTTCTTCGTGTTTATAGCCGATAGCTCATAGCTTACTAGCTCGCGGTGGGACCAGTGCCTTAGAGATCTAATTCACATCTAATAGATATCTTACTCTATCTAACGTAAAAGTGACATTGTTTGCCCGAATTGCGCTGCAAAAGAGAACTAGTTGATATCTAAACTATAACGTATCTAGAATGGATCTAGTACGTGTCGTCTCTTGTGAATATCTTGAAGTTCGAATACGGCAGTATGTCTATGTCAGGCCCACGGAAGTACCTGTTTTATATTCTGTGACCCTGGTCAGCCCATTGATCCGAAAACTACTGGACCATTCTTAAAAGGGAAGTATTACTACATTTTCTACATACAAAGATAATGTTTTTCCACATCTAAATATTTTCCATTCTCCATTACTTTTAGTACGTTATTGATACAATGAAAATCTAGGTGTATTACAGTCCGTTTTTTTTAGCATTAGAAAGAACTTCGCAGAAGTAAGCTTGTGGTTCCAAATCCGGCACTTTTAGCGGTAATAATTTGAAGTAAATTATATGTATTGACCATGCTACATTAGATAATTCAATAATTATTAACAATTAAAGAGCCTGATAAAAACTGCACGCTTGCTTCTGTGGAGTTCTTTCGAATGCTAAAAAAACGAACTATAGGTTTTCCTTTTTTTAAATTTGCTAAAATGTTTTTAAGCGAAACTTATAAACCTAGAATATATTATGCTGAAGCGAAAGACATCAAAATCAAAGTGATTTGTTAAGATTTAGTTAGTGGATGGAAACCTTTCTTCGGAAATAGAAATTGTATGAAAAAGTATCTATAGTAGTGTACCCTATGATGGGCGTGGAACCAGTAATGGGACAAAAAACCACAAATCCTGTAAAATAAGTGTCTAAAAGTAGTTTATAAACACTGCCTGTATATTATCATAAATAAGAGTCCTAGAGCTGTTTCAGTTTGAATTTTTATTAAATTTGGTTGTTTTTTAAGAAATTGGCGTCAACCCAAAAGTTGTCGTGTCACTGAAAAAAAATACCACTACGAATTCTTAACAACTTCGCTAAGAGAGGTGAGTTAATTTATTAAATTTTAATTAATTAATACTTGATGAAAACTAAAATGTGTTTTGTTAATTGCATTTACCATGAGATAAGGTATTCAACATACTATGTTGTGAGTCCACAGATGTAAAAAAATAGTGGTATTTGGCCCAATCCCATTATAGGAGCTGTAAAACTGCATACCTCCTATAATGGGAAATTTACATAATGATGCTTGCCATGCCATCATTTCATGTTTAAACAATACAGAAGTAAAATGTAGTTACGAAATATGTCAACCAGGAGGTATGCTCGGACTTCGGATAAATTAATATCGTTTTTTAGTGTGGGTCAAATCTTGGTAGCCGAGTTTGAGCCACTTTCCCGTTTTCCGATTGAGTTGAAATTTTGTATTCGTAATTAAATATGCAAATCGGATGATAATGCAATATTATGATAACATGGACCAGATCTGATGACCTATTTCAATATTTTATACTGATAGAGCAGTGTCCATTACTGGGGGGCCCATTACTGGAGCTTTGGTGTCCATGACTGGAGAAAAATAGCATAGTTTTAATTTGTTAAGTATGTGGAAACTCATTGCAGTATCTTTGATACAACACGCCTGAAACATGAAAGACGGGTAGGACTTTCATCTTTCAATACGCTAAGCGGTAGACCATTCACATGTATTAGGGAAATATCACAAATACTCCAAATTCCCTCTTAAATGTCCCATGACTGGTGCTGTTACTATACCTACCTATTGTCAGTAGCAATACTAGCTATTGTTCCCTCTTAGAACCATAACGCTTACGTATCAAAAACTTTTCAAAAATGCCTGTCCCTTAATACATTATGTAGGTATAGGTATAGTCAGCCAAGAAAGTGGTCTACCACTTTCTTGGCTTACCGTACCTATGTGTGGTAAAATGGTTCCTAGATTCATGTGTTCTTGAGTCGTTCTGGTACTCAACTACGAGCTATCGTATTTCTAAGAACATAGACCGAGCGAATAAGAAATATCCATTATAATAATTGGTCTATAATCTGGAGATATTGAAATGCGCACTTAGGTTAATCCGAAGATATAAAGACAGCACTGACTCTGATTCGCTTGCTGATTTTACTCTATTTCCATATGGTTATGGAGGCGAATAGGGGAATTTTCTGCAATACTCGAGCGTGGCAGTTTAAGATATGAGAGATACCTTAGACCTAATAGAACAACCTTGTATTAAAGTATTTAGCTCTATATGTAGTGACGCGCGCCTAGGATAGACGATCAGATTAGTAAAAAAAAATGGATGGTCTGAAATACTCGAGCGCGTCAGATTAAGATATTGGGGGTTGATTTTAGTGTTTAAAGACTAAATTTAACTAATCTGACGATAAGTCCTTGACGCCGCCGAGTTATAGGGTCGCGAACTTGTAAAAAAAAAAACGTTAATCCGGCATTCTCGAGCGCGATTTTTTATTTTTTTATTTTGAAGAATATAATCTAAAACTTACTAAAAATACAAAATCTGCCGGTTTCCGCATGACCGGAAGTGTGGAGGAGCCATTTCGTCTTCCTAAGAACGCGTTGCGGCATATAAGTCGCGAACGATACATTTTACAAAAAAAAAGTTTAAATAAACAAAAAAGGTAATTTTATTTTACACAAAAAAGGTCTCTTTACATTTTTGTCCAAAGTTAAAACTTTTTGACTTGAAGCATCATAAAATCGGTCAGATTAAGAGAACCCACCAACATTTTTGTCAGATTAAAAAAATATGCTTTCAGGATACCGAGATAAACCTCCCCTATGAAAATCTGACGCGCTCGAGTATTTCAAAAAAACTTTATTTTTTTGCATTTTCAAAAATTCATCGTAACTTATCGTCACGCCGAAATCGTCAGTTTTTTTAAAGGAAGCTTCCTTGGGGCCTACTTAACACCCCTTCCGAAAATCTGACGCGCTCGAGTAATTTCTTTTTTTTTGCATTTTTGACTACTTTATATGCCTACCCCCACCACGCAAACCGGCAGATTAGTATACCGTTGTTATCAGAGGCACTCGGGGCATACGTAGTATGAATATCTGACGCGCTCGAGAATGCCCAAGTAACTGTTTTTTTTTAACATTTTTGAAAAACCGTACACGCCAAACCCACCGCTAAAATGGTTTTTGCCATACGAGCTTTTCTTTTCGAAATTATTTTATCTTTCGATTTTGATAGGTCTCGACGGCGCCGTTGAATTACGCCATTTAGCTACCTCGCCTCCCTAACTAATACATTAACTAGATATCTACCTGGTAATACACGGTATGTGACTCGATTAAAATAAAATGTATGTTTATAGAACACCTAAGACACAATGTGACCGAAAACTTATGCCGAAAACAGTCAAAACGCGCCCAAAAAGTATACCTATTACGACTCCGGGAATACGAGTCTTATCAAGTTTTTTTTGTCTTGATGGCATATTTCTTAGGTGGGCTAATTCTGCTTATTAATATTTTTATGCTGAATAGATATTTCTTTTAGTATGTATGTACTCTATTTCGATAGATATACCTACAGTCGACGTCAATGTAAACATTTAAATGTTTACCCTTTTGCACCTCAAATACACTTTGTAATAAGGCAAAAAATATATATATTTGTATCTTTTGACGTCGTCTGTAGGTCCAGTAGGTACCTGTAATTTAATTACACTTTGTGAATAGGTAAGTAAAATTATTTGCGGTGGTAAATATAAGAAGCGGTAGCTGTAGGTAACTCAAACTCCAACCTTGCCTGGCATACCTTTTATATTAAGATAACTTCTGTTTAGTCGCAATTACTGTATAAGCAAATTGTTGACAGCAAAATTTAATAATAACACAAGTCCACTTAAGTCCTGCCATGTTACATGTCGCAAGCGAGCCCTAGCACTAGTTTATTAAGTAATCCTGTCCCACATGCAGGCTACTGCGTGTCCAATTAAATATGATTTATATGACAAATCTGAGCCGTGAAATTCAGATTTAATCCAGGACCTGGATTTGTGAACGGCCTAACAGTGTACAGTCAACAAAGTCAGCATTAATAGTGGGTGAAACAACGCGCCATAAATATCTGCCACACTCGAATACGTTTCCAAATATGTAGTAACATGTCAATAGTAGGTATCTGCCATAGTCTAATTGTTCTACATATAGAAATTTAATTTTGTTAAGCTATTACTTATATACTGTCCTTCATATCTTCATCCACTCTTTATTCTCTTAAACTCTCTTCTGGTGTTGCGGGTGTCCATGGGCGGCGGTAATCGCTTACCACCAGGTGATCCGTCTGCTCGTTTGCCTCCTATTTCATAAAAAAAAACTACCTACTAGTTGCTCACTCAGCTGTAAACCTGTCACCGAGGACCTCCGTGGCTCAGGGCTATTTAATTTAAAAAAAAAACCAATCACTTAATCGACTAAAATCCACATAAGTACCTATTGTCGAACTTGCTCACAAAATTAGACTTTTTTGATTTGGCTGAGAAATTCGACTTTTACAGTTTTCTCTAGTCTAAACCATACAAAAGCATTTTTACCCAGGCTGAAATGAAGACGCTTCTCGCTCGCTCGGTCAATGATTGAAAGATATGATATGATGTATGTCAAAATCGAGCCGTGAAATTATCAGTCTAGAATAGTCTAGATCCAGGACCTGCTTTGCGATAGACCTGACACCTGACAGTGTATCTAGGTAGCGTGATAGTAATTTGTGACGTGCAATTAATCGTGTTGCTATCTAGGTGATAAATCTATTGGTGTCCAATATGTATATGGCACTACCTAC
This sequence comes from Cydia fagiglandana, assembly GCF_963556715.1. Lineage (NCBI taxonomy): Eukaryota > Metazoa > Arthropoda > Insecta > Lepidoptera > Tortricidae > Cydia > Cydia fagiglandana. The sequence continues at coordinate 16,827,864 of NC_085940.1, forward strand.
GTATAACGCAAAGTCACGTATGTTGAGCACTAGAATCTTAGAGGATATAACCAAACGGAGACGCCTTGTCTGTAATTTTCGGTACAAAACCGTCTGCCGATTTCTGTTGTTGTCTTTCCCATATGAAGAGTCGTGGAATGTATTGGGCCCCATACGTTCCACGATTCTTCCCTTTCCGCACAGACTATTTAATATTAACAAATTAATAACTTATAGGTACCTATTATCTTTTGCTAATGGCATTCAGTCCAAAATGATCTGCAATGCATTATCGGGTCAATATCAACGGTCAATACCGGTCGACCTCACTACACTAATGTGAATTGTAGCTGTTTATGATATAATCGATACCTTGTTTGTCATGTAATATGTATATGTACCTAGTATATAAACTTTTCTGTGGCATTTTGGAATGACGTTTATGCCCTAGTTTTTAAGGTACTAGGTACCAAGTTATACCTCTTTCATACATGCGACCGATATTTGGACGAGTAATGGTTAATTTATCAAGTGCGTCCAGGTCTTGAGCCACAAAACGCCTTTGATAATATATTCGTAATAACCCCGTAATTTAACCCTTAAGGCCCAAACAGGCTGACAAATTTTAACATGCAATTTATGTATATCATTTATGAATGTAAGTGATATGTATAAAGTGTATAAACACACCTACATGAACTCCAATCTCAAAATACCTCCAATATCCAGTCGGCTAAATTGAACCCATTGACGTATTTATCTAAGGACCGGCACTACGGGTACTAAAAATGGTACTTGTTCAGCGGTGTTACTCACGAATTCCAGCCAATCGTGCAGTCTAACGCAACTAGTTGCGACCAATAGCGCGCGTCATGCGAACTCATCAACCAATGCGCGCGTGATGCGAACTCATCAACCAATCGCGTTGTCACACCGTTGTATTAGCCCCTGTCATGCCTCATTATTATTGCCAGTCCCTAGATATCTATGTCAATGATTGAACCATTTCTCCAAACCGCGTTACAACGCCTACACGTGGCCCGCGCACGTTAGTTTCGCAAGCGACGCACGAGTTGATCGTATCGCAGGCGCCAGCAAGGTTAGACCGTGACCCTGTGGGCTAGAAAAGTTGTGGCCAAATCCTCCAACGGGTTATTAAAGCTATCCTTTTCAGGACACTGCTGAGAGGGACAGAGCAAGTTATATGTTTCCCTATACCTCAGCACCGAGATAGCAGAAAGTTTCCGAAGAAAGGATAAATCTAATAATCCCTTCAAGAAGTATTAAGTACATACGTGACGTCCCACGGGTAAAGGTACCTTATGGCGGTTAGCGCTTACGCTATTATTAACGCCGCTCCAATATTATTGCGGCGCTATGCGACGTAAGCGCCAGCCGCCATAAGGTACCTTTTACCGTGGAACGTCACATATTTTCAAAACTCATAACCCCCACATATGGGGAAATTTGGGTCATGCAAAAGCAGAAAAAAAGTAAAGCTTTTTTAGTTGTCACCCAGATCTCGACGAAAACCAGTATCGCAGAGATTTACAAAATAGAAACACGTAATAAATAAATTTACGGAAATACAAAATAGAGACCGTGCGTATTGGAGGGTCTGCCATCTCGTGACCTGAATCGAAAGCGAAAACAATTCACGCTTCTAAGCAGTTGCTGCCCTTACACATAGAAGTAGCATCCTATAGAAGTGGTGTGCGCGTGCCTCCGTGAGGGACAAAACATACGCAATGCGACAATATTAAAAACACGTTTTAACATTCCTGACAATATACCAAAAACAATCTACATAATTCGGTCGGGTTATTTGTTGCCCACCATAGCCCATACTAACAAAAAGGTGGGGAACAAACAAAAAGTGAGACTGTGACAAGGACAAGCAATAGTACCGCTTTCTCTGCTACTCCTACTGAAAGTTCTATAAGTGTATCTCGTTCGGTCATTTGGCCCCTCCCCCATGTCTTCTCTATATTATTGTACCTCAATGCCCTTACACGTCTCGTTGGCTCTATTTCTCATAGTAGGGTCTGACATCTAGTGGTTTAAATCTAAAAATGGAAACTTGACATAATGCTTCGCGCCAATGAATAGGAGGCTCCTGTGCTGCCATCTACAGTTCATGCACGAACCTTAATCATAACCCATTTTGTGGACCAGAGATGTGGGACTACCAGCCTTATGCTCTTTAAGTCATTCCCAGAGAAAAGGGAGAATTAATCGCAGGTAAGCTGCGCGTGAGTTGATCGTATCGCGCGACTTATCTATCGCGGCGCCGAGGTCGTAGGCCGTGACCTTGGTGTGCAAGCTAGAAAAGTTGCAAATCCTAATTGCTTTGAAATATGAAATATTATCAAATAGATACAGTGGCGGATTGGCAGTCTGCTGCCCTAGGCCTCAGGCCCTGTAGCCGCCCCTTTCTCAGGTCCCATCATATTGACTACATTTTGAGTTATTTCTTGTTATCATCAGCGAATTTTTTGTCTTAATTTGCCTGAGCCTGCAATGAGCATGATTTATGTGTGTTACTTTTTTCGTATCACATGAAGGTACTGAAGCCTTCAATTTGCATATGCGAAGGAACTTTCTTAGGTACCGTACCATTTTGCACACAAACATGCCATAGACCACAAATATCCTAAAAATTGGTAACAAATGAGAAAAACAACAATTAGGTAATACGTAACTTTATTCATCGATTTGGTAAATATTATTTACATAAATAAAAAAAAACATTACTTAATTGATTTAAAATAATACATTCAAAGAAAATAAGACGTTCAGCTTAAATTCTAAATTCATCTATTTGTACTAAGCTAAGTATAAGATTCATCACTGCCGCATATTGTCCAAAACTTGAGAATGGAAATACTACTAGAATAAAATTCTAGATGGTAACGGTAACCATACATAAACCTATACTTCGTTCAAATACCACGCTGACACGAAGTGTACTGTATTTATTAAACTAAATCAAAGCGTTGTCAACCCTAGTGTTGTTTCACTGGTGCGGTCATTGACCTGCGCCACAGAATAAATAAGAGTACCAGGGTAAAGTTCACTGTAACAACGCGTCTATTACGACATTATATGTCCGCAAGCGCGAGCAGGCATCCGTTCCGTAGCGATGCGCGGCAACTACTACTGCTAAACACCATAATTGGTGGGCCGCATGTACTTGTAGCGACGCGTCGAAATCGCGGACTGAGGCACGCCTGCCTGCGCGTTACAGGTCGCTTCATAGTATTTTTTGTAGGTATTTAAAATTATTAATTGTACCAGCGTGGTTTTCGTATGATCTCGGCTACTAGCTACCTAGGTCGTGTTGATTTGGTGTTCACTTCTTGCCAGCGGCGATTTCCTTCATCCTGTTGAGTGCGGAGCCGGCCCTGAACCATGCGATCTGTTGTTCGTTCAGCGAGTGGTTCAGCTTGATGCGCTCGGTCTTGCCGTCTTTGTGCTTGATCTCGCATTCCACTTGCTGTAGAAGAAAGTGGATATTAATGTTCGTTGAGGCCTAAAAATTCTATATAAAACTTCTCGAAATATTTCTACTTAATATGTATAAAAAATAGCTATTTTGGAAACATTCCGTCGGGACATCCGTATATAGACAAAAGTATGCATGATATGCTTATCATGTAGTATGCATGATACCTTTTGTAAGTTTGTGTGATAACTTAAAGGACTAAATTAGAGGCATTATTACGGTAAAGTTGAAGGCACGAGATCTTAGGATCTTCGAGGGACATGATTCGGTCAAATTGTGTTTTTTGAAAAACTAATTATAGCCAGCCTTTTATGAATGTAGTATGATACCTTAGGGTATGGTGCTTTACGCACACTGGCGTCCCTCCCCCTCCCCCTGACGCAACCTCCCCTTTTTGCATGAAATATGTCCCGGTTCACAGTTTTTTTACATTTTTTGAGGAAAGTATACATTTTAGGAAAAAAGTGTCTATGAAAGAAATAATCCTTAATAAATTCTTAATAAAAAAGGTCATATTCATTTTTCTTATATGATGCACCATATTCATGTATTAGCTTGTTAAAATTCGAAATAACATAGTTTTTACTTAGGATTCGAAACTTATTTATTATACACGGTGTAACACGAGGAAACCGAATAATCTAAAACAGCGTAATCCTGATCATATTTAGAGACAATAAAAACCGGGCAAGTGCGAGTCGGACTCGCGCACGAAGGGTTCCGTACCATAATGCAAAAAAAAAACGAAAAAAAAAGCAAAAAAAAAACGGTCACCCATCCAAGTACTGACCACTCCCGACGTTGCTTAACTTTGGTCAAAAAACCGGGCAAGTGCGAGTCGGACTCGCGCACGAAGGGTTCCGTAGCATAATGCAAAAAAAAAAAACAAAAAAAAACGGTCACCCATCCAAGTACTGACCACTCCCGACGTTGCTTAACTTTGGTCAAAAATCACGTTTGTTGTATGGGAGCCCCATTTAAATCTTTATTTTATTCTGTTTTTAGTATTTGTTGTTATAGCGGCAACATAAATACATCATCTGTGAAAATTTCAATTGTCTAGCTATCACGGTTCGTGAGATACAGCCTGGTGACAGACGGACGGACGGACGGACGGACAGACGGACGGACGGACGGACGGACGGACGGACGGACGGACAGCGAAGTCTTAGTAATAGGTCCCGTTTTACCCTTTGGGTACGGAACCCTAAAAATCACGTTTGTTGTATGGGAGCCCCATTTAAATCTTTATTTTATTCTGTTTTTAGTATTTGTTGTTATAGCGGCAACAGAAATACATCATCTGTGAAAATTTCAACTGTCTAGCTATCACGGTTCGTGAGATACAGCCTGGTGACAGACGGACGGACGGACAGCGAAGTCTTAGTAATAGGGTCCCGTTTTACCCTTTGGGTACGGAACCCTAAAAATGACCTATAAACTTTTTTGACATTCGGCTAGTTTGAGAGTTAATACCAATTAAAAAAAAAAACAAGTTTTTATTGTTACATATTGCAAAACGCCGTTTTGATGGCGATGTTGCTACTATGGGATTTAGTCTAAATAGCCTTATTGATAGATGTCAAAAAGTGACAATTAACACTCTGAAAAACTAAGTTTTACGAAAAAAAAGTAAAAATACATTTTACGTGACAAGTTTACCAATAGCATTTACTTTTTATGTACAAATACATTCAAAAAATTAAAATAAATAATAATTAAATTTTTTTTTTATTCAAAATTGGCCTAAACTCATATTACATCTTTTCCTTCTTTTGACCTCATGTATACATTTTAGGAAAAAAGTGTCAATGAAAGAAATAATGCCATATTAAATTCTTAATAAAAAAGGTTATATTCATTTTATAACACTTATTAACTTATTATACAAGGTGTTGTCAAGAAATGCGAAAGATTTTATTTCTGAGGTCAAAAGAAGGAGAAAATGTAATATGACTTTAGACCAATTTCGCCAAAAAAAATTTTTTTTTTGCTTGTTTTTTTTTTCAAATTTTTGAATGTATTTGTACATAAAAAGTCAATATTATTGGTATACTTGTCAGTTAAAATGGATTTTTGCTTATTTTTCGTGAAACTTAGTTTTTGCAAAGTGTTACTTGTCATTTTTTGACATCTATCAATAAGGATATTTACACTACGTCCCATAGTAGCAACATTGCCATCAAAAAGGCGTTTTGCACTATGTAACAATAAAAACTTGTTATTTTTTTTAAATTGGTATTAACTCTGAAACTAGCCTAATTTCAAAACATTTTTGTCTCTAAATATGATCAAGAATACGTTGTTTTAGATTATTCGGTTTCCTCGTGTTACACCGTGTATAATAAATAAGTTTCGAATCCTAAGTAAAAACTACGTTATTTCGAATTTTAACAAGCTAATACATGAATATGGTGCATCCTATAAAAAAAATGAATATGACCTTTTTTATTAAGAATTTATTAAGGATTATTTGTTTCCTTGACACTTTTTTCCTAATATGTATATTTTCCTCAAAAAATGTAAAAAACTGTGAATCGGGACATATTTCATGCAAAAAGGGGGGGTTGCGTCAGGGGGAGGGAGAGGGACGCTAGTGTGCGTAAAGCACCATACCCTAAGGTATCATAGTACATTCATAAAAGGCTGGCTATAATTAGTTTGTCTTCCCCATACATTAGAACACAATTTAACCGAATCAACAGGGTAACTATCCTGTTTGCCTTCGAAACCAGAGTTTCGTCTATTTGCCTATCTTGCTTGTCTGTCATCTTTGTAACATATTCGAACGATAGAGTTTGGTTTTCAACAGGATGATGTAAGGATCGTCAGCATTGAAGGAACGACTGATGAGGCGTAATGAGCGAAGTAGATGTTATAGTTGGTCAAACCAATTTGTCAGTCAGTAACAACCAGGAAAACAATACTCATCCTTTTCTTTTGGGTGCTAGTACTAGTGTAAGACAAAGATAGTATGATTCTCTCTGTCTATGATTGAAATGAGACAGTTCTTTGACAAACTATACCTTGCCGGGTGCGAGGTCCTTGAGGCCGAGCAGCGAGATCTTGTCCGTGGGCTGGATCTTGTCGTAGTCGGCGGGGTTGGCGAACGTCACCGGCAGAATGCCCCGCTTCTTCAGGTTGGTCTCGTGAGTGAAGAGTGTGTTACCTTGCCGGGTGCGAGGTCCTTGAGGCCGAGCAGCGAGATCTTGTCCGTGGGCTGGATCTTGTCGTAGTTGGCGGGGTTGGCGAACGTCACCGGCAGCATGTCCTGCTTCTTCAGGTCGGTCTCGTGAGTGAAGAGTGTGTTACCTTGCCGGGTGCGAGGTCCTTGAGGCCGAGCAGCGAGATCTTGTCCGTGGGCTGGATCTTGTCGTAGTCGGCGGGGTTGGCGAACGTCACCGGCAGCATGCCCTGCTTCTTCAGGTCGGTCTCGTGAGTGAAGAGTGTGTTACCTTGCCGGGTGCGAGGTCCTTGAGGCCGAGCAGCGAGATCTTGTCCGTGGGCTGGATCTTGTCGTAGTCGGCGGGGTTGGCGAACGTCAACGGGAGCATGCCCTGTTTCTTCAGGTTGGTCTCGTGAATCCTGTAGACAGATGGTTAATTTAGTCATATAGGTAAATTGTGAATCCATCTACCATTTTATATCAATGTTATCACTAGGGTCTCTATAAGTTGTAAGTCTTACAAATCTACATGGCGCCGTCATTTTGAGAAAAAAAACTCAACAGTACAGATAGGCAACTCTGAAAGGCTCACTTAGCAAAGTTCTTGACGATGTCGGTCCTTCCACCAAGATGCCTACGCTCGGGCGTGCCATGCCCCTGCCGCTGGAGCTTTCGTCATTTTCTCGTCACAATTGAGCCGTGCATTCCCGTCCGTTCCCGCTCCACAAGTAGATCTTATGTCTCACATAACACCTACGAGTGAGAAGAGTCCATACGCATACAAAACCTCCTCACCTAGCGAAGCTCTTGACGATGATGGCGCGGCCGCCGAGGTGCCTGGGCTCTAGCGCGGCGTGCTCCCGGGAGGAGCCCTCGCCGTAGTTCTCGTCGCCCACCACGCACCAGCGCACGCCGGCCGCCTTGTACGCGCGCGCCGTCGCCGGCACCGCGCCCCACTCGCCAGTCACCTGGTTTCTCACTTTGTTGAGTTCGCCGTTCTCGGCGTTGGTGGCGCTGAAAGTAATGATACAATTCGTGAGCTTTCTCACATTTCAATAAATAGAGTAAAGGAGAGGCATGTACATATGCAATTAACAATAACGACCAAAAATGTATCGAAACGTCAAAATATTTCGAGATTTGTTTAGATTCGAAATTCGAACACCGAAATTTAGCGACGACGCGATCGTTATTAAAACTACGGTAATAAGACAGCCTCTACTAAAAGTCACCTCAGTCAAATCCTTGCATCCCCACACAAAAAGGGCGCGCGATGAAGACACAGAACAAACACATTTGCCCTTGACCTTAACACTCACGCAATGGACATGTTGTTGATGTTGTCAAAATGTCCACAGTATTTCAGGCAAGGTCCGGCGGCGGAGATGTGGTCGGTGGTGCACTTGCGCTTGACCTTGATGAGGATGGTCATGTCGGTCAAACTCTTGCATTGGCACCAGTCAAAGGGCGCGTGATGAAACACAGAAGAAGTAATGTGTGGCACATTTGGCCTTGACTTTTAAATAACACTCACGTGATGAACTTGTTGTTAGAGATGTTGTCAAGATGTCCACGGTATTTCAGCAAGGGTCCGGCGGCGGAGATTTAGCCAGTGGTACACTTGACCTTGATGAGAATGGTCATCTCATCCTTGCATTGTCACTATACAAAGGGTGCGAGATGAAGATAGAGAAGTAAAGGATGGTACGTTTGCCCTTCACCTTTAAAAATAATACTCACGTGATGAACATGTTGTTGATGTTGTCAAAATGTCCACGGTATTTCAGCCAGGATCCGGCGGCGGAGATGTGGCCGACCACATCTCCCATCGGCCGGTGCACTTGACTTTGATGAGAATGGTCGTCTCATCCTTGCATTGTCACTAGTCAAAGGGCGCGTAATAGACAGAGAAGAAATAAAGGGTGGCACATTTGCCCTTGAGCTTTAAAAAATACTCACGTGATGAACATGTTGTTGGAGATGTTATCAAGATGTCCACGGTACTTCAGCCAGGGTCCGGCGGCGGAGATGGGGTCGGTGGTGCACTTGCCCTTGACCTTGATGAGAATGGTCATCTTGGTCAGACCCTTACCATCCCACTTGTCGAAGGGCGCATGATGAAGACACCGAAGAAGTAATGTGTGGCACATTTGCCCTTGACCTTTAAAAATAATACTCACGTGATGAACATGTTGTTGGAGATGTTGTCAAGATGTCCACGGTACTTCAGCCAGGGTCCGGCGGCGGAGATGTGGTCGGTGGTGCACTTGCCCTTGACCTTGATGAGGAAGGTCACCTCGGTAAGACCCTTACCGCCCTACTTGTCGAAAGACGCAAGATGAAGACACAGAAGAAGTAATGTGTAACACATTTGCCCTTGACCTTTGCAAAAAAAATACTCACGTGATGAACATGTTGTTGGAGATGTTGTCAAGATGTCCACGGTACTTGAGCCAGGGTCCGGCGGCGGAGATGTGGTCGGTGGTGCACTTGCCCTTGACCTTGATGAGGATGGTCATGTCGGTGAGGTCCTTGCCGTCCCACTTGTCGAAGGGCGCGAGGAGCTGGAGACGGTCGGAGCTGGGGGACACGTCGACCTTGACGCCTGTGAGACAAGTGAAGTCAATTAAAACAAGTTTCCACACCAATAATATTATTAAATATCATGGATGTCTCGTCTTCTCGTCTCGTGGCTCGAAAGTGATAACCATACGTCGGACTCCAGCGGACATTTTCGTGGCATGTCAGAATGATAGGTAAGGTTCGCAATTCAATCAATTCATTTTCGAGTATTTGTACTTAGTATTTGGTACCTAGTATTTATAATGTGAAATTCCAAATATCATAGCAACTAACTGCGTTATTTATAAACGTACTTGGACTACACATAAGTCATAATGACGCATGTCAGCTATTTATTTGTTTTTTAAGTGGCCACTTCAGTGGGCTATCAGTCATCACTTCAAAGAGTATTTACGCATTAAAGATGAATAAATGATAACGGGTAACTAATTTAACTAACTATGTTACAAATACTAGGTACATTATAATACTCGTAAGTTCAGATTTTTTTTGTAAACCTTACCTTGCCCTCAAACTGCCCCCTATAGTCCGACGTTTGGTGATAACTTTTAATTATAAATTATCAAATCGCACCAAAAACATTTTCATGTAAAATGTTGCCAAGAGGACACCATATGGGTCGCACTGTCAAAAAGTTATCAGATCTCATGTAGAGCCACCCTTCTCTTCGTGGAGAGTTTGTGAAGTTATTCAGAAACCTTCCACCTTAGTCAAAATACGCGACTGGGCCATTTCGTTACTACAAGAACTATTGTATAAAAGAAAAGTAATGAACAGTGAATACGTTTCTCACTTTACGCTTATGTGACGGTAGCGCTTCGCTTGACGTCAGAGCGCAACAGATTAATTATCTTACCTTCCTAAAGGTATGAGTATCTTGTGACACGTCACAAGGCACGACAGACAAGGATGAATGCAAATGTAATAGTACTCACCGCTACCGCCAGCGGGAGGGTTAGGTAGTTAGTTATACTGGGCATTTTCCGCAAGTCGACGACCATTGTGCCTATTTTGCGTTAAAACGAGGCATCACTACCCTAGCCACCCCAGCTCCTCCATGAAACCTAGCAGTGTCTTCAGGTTGCTAACTGCCTCCTTCAGTGTGCACGGAGTCCCTAGGTATGCGTATGGTACAGCGGGAGGGTGCACATATGTGTCCTAGCCGAAATCGAAGTCCTTCGCTAGCAGCAGCTTGTCGCCCAACGGGCCGGACATTTTGAAGGGCTTGTTCGACCCCCCAATAGGACGTGCGGTCACTGATGTCCAACATTAGACAAGGTACTCACTGCTGCCGTCCGCGGGAGGGTGCTCGTAGGTGTCCTGGCCGGGGTCGAAGCCCTTGGCGGGCAGCTCGTCTCCGAACGGGTCGGACAGCTTGAAGGGCTTGCCGTCCGAGCCGGTCAGGGTGTCGGTCAGCGGGTTGAAGTCCAGACGTCCTGAAAACATGTAAAGATTAATATCGGGAAACCTAAACGTGTACAATATCTTTAACACATAGGTTTATGGTATAATTTGCCTTTCTTATTCCCACAATGCTCACAATTCTGCCATAAACCAAAACTAACTACGTTGGAAACCGTCTGAATACTAATGGATTAATCCTTTGACCGTTAAAGACGTAACTGACGCGAGCGGCTACAGCGGCTATAATCCTTCGTGCATTCCGAAAAGGTTCACGACGAGGTGTGGCGTTCAATGGTTTTTAACCATGGTATAATAATAAAGGTTGAACACGCCAAAACTGGGGCACACAAAATGTAGTACAAAATTATAATAAAAGTGAAAAAGTATATTATGTTTTACACATTTAATAGCATATTTAACGCTGTTTAAAATAACATTCCATATTTTAGATTTGGTCTACACAGTAAGCCATTTTTCTAACTTTCCTACGTACACGGCTCATAAGACTTTGCACCATGTTAATAGAACACTGTCTTGACGCCCATGTCCACATCTTTTGTAGTTCAGGGACCGATTTTACTCCGCCGCCTTTCTTTTTTAAAATTCCCTTCATAATACTCCAGTACTCTTCAACGGGCCGCAGTTCCGGACTATTTGGGGGGTTGCACACTTTTGGTACCACCACGATCCCATTTGCAGCATACCATTCCATCACTGGTTTTGAGTAGTGGCAACTGGCTAAATCTGGCCAAAACAAAGGTGGTGAGTCATGCTTTCTTATGAAAGGTAGCAAACGTTTCTGCAAACACTCTTTTCTATAAATATCGCCGTTTATTGTCCCGGTAGTAATAAACGGCCGACTTCTTTTCCCACAGCTACATATTGCTTGCCAAAGCAGGTACTTTTTTGGAAATTTCGAACGTTTTTTTAATTTACACTCTTCAGGGGCGTCTACTCTACTTAGGCTGGTATAGAACTCTTGCCCAGGAATTTGTTTAAAGTCACCTTTTATGTATGTTTCGTCGTCCATGACGACGCATGCAAATTTGGTTATGAAATTCTCATAAAGTTTTCGAGACCGTTTCTTCGCGGATGAGTTCTGTTTCGAGTCTCGATCTGGTGCTGCCTGGACCTTATAACTCCTTAGGCCAGCCCTACGTTTCACTTTTTGAACATAGGACTGAGACATTTTAACTTTTTTAGCAACATCGCGAGACGAAATCTTAGGATTTGAGGCAAACATGTTCACCACCTTCTCGTCCTTTTTTTTATTCTTGACACCCTGCAAGCCTCCACTTCCTGGCTTCCGATCTATTGTTAGGTGCTTACGGAACTTTTTTAATACGCGACAAACCGTAGATTGAGGACATTTCAGTCGTTTCGCGATATCTCTGTAGCTCAGTAATGAATTTTCTAGTTCTACGTATTCGTGCAAAATTCGCTCGCGTTGTTGATGTTGTTTGCTCGACATTTTGACAACGAATAAACATAATTTAAAAAAACTTGATAACATTATAGGCCAGTGTCTTGTGACCAAGTAGGTGCCATAAAAGTTTGTATATCTCTATTATTTGCATAGCAATAGTCGATTGTACATGCCCCAGTTTTGGCGTGTTCAACCTTTATACTCCGCCTGGTACTCTCTTCCCGTCTTTTCGTGGTCACGTGACTGACACAAGCCTACGTCATCATGCGACAGCGCTATATGATAATATGCGATAGCGTTATATGAAGTGGCAATGTTATTGTGACGTAGGCTTGTGTCACTCTGGGAAGAGAAGACCATGTTTCATTAGACTATAATCATAACCTAATCAAGATCACAGGAAATTGTTGGGTAACATCGTACGACCCGTGGTTGTGAAGATCTTTGCCTGCCTTTGTCCAGCGGTGGACATTTCGACTTCGTAATGCTAACGTACGGCTGACTTTCAGACATGACTCCCGATCATCATAGCTTGATGGGTAGAAGATAGACAAGATTAGAACCGCGACAAGTGGCGTATTCGGAGAAAGCGCTGTCCTCAGCGCTGGGCAGTAATAATAATAAATAAATAAATATTATAGGACATTTTTACACAAATTGACTAAGCCCCATGGTAAACTCAAGAAGGCTTGTGTTGTGGGTACTCAGACAACGATTTATGTAATATATAAATACTTAAATACATAGAAAACAACCATGACTCAGGAACAAATATCTGTATCATCATACAAATAAATGCCCTTACCAGGATTCGAAACCGGGACCATCGGCTTCATAGGCAGGGTCACTACCCACTAGGCCAGACCGGTCGTCAATAATAGACTGTAGATTATAACTAACTAATATGGCTCAGCGATCCAAAGAGGGTCTTGGCTTCCGAAACGAGAGCACGCCACTCTTCCCGATCCCGCTGTTTCCTGCCAATTATCGGCCTGAAGCTGACGCAGATCCGCTTCCACACTGTCTCCCCAGCGGTATCTGAGCGGCCACCAGTCGGTCTTCCCATATACGCCCTCTTGCATCTTGGCAGCCCGATCCTCTCCCATTCTTAATAGGTGACCGAACCAGCGGAGTCTGTAGGATTTCGTTTCGCCAATGATATTGGGTCCGGCTACTAACTCCTTTCACATTTATTATGTATAGTTACCAGCAAGAGACAGAGCAGTGACCAGCTCAGGGCTGGTGACGAAGCAGTGCGTGGCGGGGTTGGCGTCGTTGCGGCCGGTGAAGTTGCGGTTGTAGGAAGTGACGATCGTGTTCTTGTCGCCCTTCTTCACGTCCTTGCGGTCCCACTGGCCGATGCAGGGGCCGCAGGCGTTAGCCAGGACCTACATAAAAAAAAAGTAAAAGAATTACGCAATACTCCGTGATAAAACAGGAATCCAGGTTTTTTTTTACCGTCATCCGATACAAGTTCTTCCTCGCGTTGTCCCGGCATTTTGCCACGGCTCATGGGAGCCTGGGGTCCGCTTGGCAGCTAATCCCACATCCAATACAACTATTTGACATTATTAAACTAGAGGTTCCCAATTCAACCTATGCTTTGCCCCTCTTGGTGATCTTTTTTCGTTTCTAGAAACTCAATAAGTTTATTCTATTTTATTATTTCTATCAACTAGAAATAGTCATTGAGTTTCTTCAAATAATTCTCAGGCCCACTCGCATTTATAAGGTAAGGAACTCTTACATAAAATTGAGTTGAACCTCAAAAAGTACTTGCTTGAAACTAGATTAAGGTAATTTGACACCGAAACCTATTACTATTCTCGAGGCCACCAGAGAGAACCGTAAAACTACATTTTATTTAAAGCAAACTCATAAAAACATAATGATGTCAGAGTATAAATGAATGATATAGTTTGTCAAAAGACTGCCTCATTTCAATCATAGACAGAGAATCATACTGTCCCTTGTCTTACACTAGTACTAGCACCCAAAAGATTAGGATGAGTATAGTTTTCCTGGTTCTTACTGACTGACAAATTGGTTTGACCAGCTCTATACAGGGTGATCAATCCAAATGGGTCAGTATGGAGAAGTCAGAAACTATAAGAGATAGCGAAATCTGTTCTTAGGAACCATGGCTTCGATTTTAGATTTAATAATAATGGCATTCAATTTTTTTTTAAATCTATTATACATAACCGGGATTCGGACCTTGTCAATATTCTTGTTGTTTGTTTGTATGGCAACTTTTAAACGATGCGTGATAGGTAGGGAGTGCTCGACCAAATATCATAGAGGGCCCCGAGACAAAACAAACTACATTAAAAAAAATTCAAAATGGCCGACATTTTTTTTAATTTTTTCAAGTTGGTCCGAGCGCGCTGAGATTTGGCATGCGGCGAGCCTGGGGGCCCAAAATTACCATGTCAAAAAAATTTTTTTTGAAAAATCCAAAATGGCGGCGGACACGGGCAAAGTCAAATCCCCAAGTAGATTAAGCGAGCTCGAAGGGCGAGCTCCAGGCCGGGAGGCCGAAGGCCGATCCCGGCGGAGGGCCGAAGGCCCGGAGCCTCCACCCCGACTCCCAATAGGAAAAGTGTTGGCTCGTGTTAAGCTCCAAATTCCCTCTCTCGTGTGACGCTTCGGGCCTTCGGCCCTACGCGGAGCTCGGCCTTCGGCCTTCGCAAGTCTCGACGCTTCGCCGTCGGACATTCGGCCCGCCGGCTTCGCTCATCAAGACAGTTGACTTGGTAGAACGCTTGGAAGCACCGCATTCACGCAGCTCGGCCTTCGGCCTCGCATTTTGGGAGTCGGGGTGGAGGCTCCGGACCTTCGGCCTTCCGCCGGGGTCGGCCTTCGGTCATCCGGCCTGAAGCTCGCTCTTCGGGCTCGCTTAACCTACTTGGAAATTTGACTTTGCCTGTGTCCGCCGCCATTTTGGATTTTTTATTTTTATTTTGACATGGTTGTTTTGGGCCCCTAGGCTCGCCGCATGCCAAATCTTAGCGCGCTCGGACCAACTTGAAAAAATTAAAAAAAAAGTCGCCATTTTGATTTTTTTT
The DNA here is from genome assembly GCF_963556715.1 of Cydia fagiglandana. NCBI lineage: Eukaryota > Metazoa > Arthropoda > Insecta > Lepidoptera > Tortricidae > Cydia > Cydia fagiglandana. Next base: position 16,842,995 of record NC_085940.1, read on the forward strand.
TATGTAGTTTCGTTTGTCTCGGGGCCCTCTATGATATTTGGTCGAGCACCCCCCACCTATCACGCATCGTTTAAAAATTGCCATACAAAATGACAACAAGAATATTGACCATGTTCGAATCCCGGTTATGTATGATAGATTAAAAAAAAATTTGAATGCCATTATTATTAAATCTAAAATCGAAGCCATAGTTCCTAAGAACAGATTTCGCTATCTCTCATTGTTTCTGACTTCTCCATACTGACCCATTTGGATTGATCACCCTGTATACTTACAGTGCCTCCGAACTCGCGGAGGGTGCCAGCGATGCCGTCGCGCTCGATGGTGGCGCGCACCTGCTCCGAGCCGGGGGTCACGTTGAACGGGATCTTAGACTTGACCCCGTGCTTCAGGGCCTGCGGAACAGAAGAAAAATGCCGGTTGCCGTTTAAGAAGTGTAACACTCTTACGGTAGATGTCGCTAGGGTCTTAGGGTAGGATTTGCTGGCAATGGATGAGGTCTTGGTGACTCAGATGGCAAAGCGCTGGAGTATCGATCTTGAGGCCGTGAATTCAAGTCTCACCTAAGACAGTAATTTTCCACTTTTAAATTTATTCTAAGCTTAGAAGAAAACCGGGCAAGTGCGAGTCGGACTCGCGCACGAAGGGTTCCGTACCATAATGCAAAAAAAAAACAAAAAAAAGCAAAAAAAATACGGTCACCCATCCAAGTACTGACCACTCCCGACGTTGCTTAACTTTGGTCAAAAATCACGTTTGTTGTATGGGAGCCCCATTTAAATCTTTATTTTATTCTGTTTTTAGTATTTGTTGCTATAGCGGCAACAGAAATACATCATCTGTGAAAATTTCAACTGTCTAGCTATCACGGTTCGTGAGATACAGCCTGGTGACAGACGGACGGACGGACGGACGGACAGCGAAGTCTTAGTAATAGGGTCCCGTTTTACCCTTTGGGTACGGAACCCTAAAAATGGTCAACAGGGCCCCAGTAATGCCAATACTTTAAAATGCGCAACATGATTTGTTGTGTCAACTGTGTTACTCGTAGATTAACATTAGGTATAGACAAAGGAATAAAATGATGTTAAGGTTATACTATAATAATATTTCTGCGTTAAGGTCAAACAATCTTACTTATATACGAGTAGGGTTTCTGGTTTCTCGACCTTTTTAATTTCTCGAGGCACGGGAATTCTCGACCATGATTTCTCGAGTTTCTCGAGTATCTCGAGAAATTTTGAAAGCTCCGAAAAACAGCATGTTATTTTTTTTTTTGCTTTTTTACAAATCAGACTCGTAGGAATCGTAGGTGAGATCAATAATCAAACATATGGTAAGTACATTTTTAGTCACCATAAATTGCACTTAATAATCAAAAATACAATAACAAAAAAAAAACTATAGGTGCAGGCGTGCGCACCGGCAATGTGTTATGCTATAGTGTATTTCTTTAGGTACCTATTCAACAAAATGTAAACAAACTACAATATGGTATTTTATTAGGCAGCAATATTCAAGTCAATAAATTTAATTCGATGTGACAAAACTTACATAAGTATTACTACGTAATATTAATTACTCGTACTTACTCAAAGTAACAATAAAGCTGCTAAAATTGTAATATTTTGCTAATAGGAATATATTGGGATGATTTATCAATTAGTAATTTAGTTTTGTAATATTTGTTATTAAACTTATTACATGGTCCTATAATTCGTTACATTTTTTTTAAAGCGTTTTTAATAAAAATACACTACATGAATGTCATAAATCATGATAGTTCAAAAGTTTCAAAACATGATAATCGGTTAAAGCTTTCTAGCTAGGGATAGGGGACGGATCAAGGTAGTTTTTTATTTGGTTGGTAATAAAGGTTTTACGTAAGTTCCTACCTGAAAACCTAAAAAAAACATTGTTCATATTTATTTAACTACCTAAAGAAATACATTATAAACACATCATGTGTTATACGCGTGTTATCTTTTTACTAGATTTATTTCTCGAGTTCTCGAGGCATTGAATATTTTTTTCCCGTCTCGACTTAGGACAAATTTCTCGAGATTTCTCGCCTCGGGAATTCTCGAGCAGAAACCCTATATACGAGTACATAGAAAACATCCATAACTCTGGAAGAAATATTTGTCATAAACACTTACCAGGATTCGAACCCGGGATCTCCTGCTTCATAGGCAGGGTCACTACCGACTAGGCTAGGAGCCCGTTAAATAGTCTCACCTCCTTGACGATACTGGCGCAGCGGCCCATATCTTCATAAGAGGAGTTGGTGCAGGAGCCGATGAGGCCCACTTTGATGTCCATGGGCCAGCCGGCCTTCTTGGCGGCCTCGCCGAGCTTGGAGATGGGGTTGGCTAGATCGGGGGTGAAGGGGCCGTTGACGTGGGGCTCCAGTTTGTTCAGATCGATTTCGATCAGCTGGAAATAAAGATTTGATTAGTAATTCAAGTCGATGTGTGTTGCGTTTATAAAAAAACCACTAACAAGTATATTTCCTTGAGCAAATGAAAATTTAATGTTACCACAGCCTAACACTTAGGGCCACTTGCACCATTCTACTAACCCGGGGTTAACCTGGAATTACCATGGTTACCAGTACAATCTGACACTGGGTTAACGGTTTAACCTCTTAACTCCGGGATAGTGGGATGGTGCAAGTGGGCCTTAGACTACAGAATTAATTCCATTGGGGAATAATAACCCGTCAGGTCGTTATGAGGAAACCCCCACTCTAACTCCTCATTGGAATATAGCATTGTTCCTAAATATAATCAGGATTGGGTACGCGGTACGCCAACTCTTTAGTCTGAATGTTTATTCATATAATTATATGGTACAAAACATCCCAAAAAACAATAATTAGTCTTCGTTGATATTAGATTAGCTGTACTAAACGCGGGTATTGGACCAATGGTGTCATTTGATTGTCTAAAGATCGGTTTATATCACAAACTGCTAGACAGGCGCCGCGACAGACATTTTTTTTCATACAGTTTTCCATCGGCGACGGCACGTATCTGGCATGCAAATGTCTGTAAATATCAAATGATTCCGATTCGGAATTATATACCTTATGTTACTAGTATTAACGCTGAAATTCCGATTTCTGATCATGACTGACGAGTCGACCAATTTAAAAAGTTTATCTAAGGGTGGTATTCCACCTGACCAATTTCTTGTCCCAATGTGCATTGCGTCTCACTCTCTCACTAACCAAAATACACATTGGTCAAAGAAATTAGACAGGATGAGTATCCCCTTAACCTTGACTGACGGCTGACATAAGTAATTTTTCTAATCATGATTATCGACCGTTATGATCTACGACCAACGAGTATATCTATGGCATGCAAAACTCGACTGTATTACCTGGTCATAAGGCGCCTTCGCGTCGGGTGTGAGCAGATGTTTGGAGGCGCTGGCGGCGGCGGCGATGTCGTGACGTCCAGTGGATTTCAGGTACGCCTCCATACGCGAGTTGTACGGGAACACCTGGGTAAATAAAGGACACGAGTGAGTCAATAGTTTGTATTGAACTGTGACAAAACTAGACCTCTTTTTGCTTATATTTTGTACTGCGGTGGCAAACAACTTACAAGACTGGTGGGTGCATTGTTAACATTACATAAAGCGCCGCAAATATGCCCATGATGAAAAAAAAAGACTCCTTGATGGTGAGGATCTAAGCAAGCATTCAATAGCTCCGATCTAGGTGCCGGTTGCTCGGTTGCAGATGGTCGCCATTCCGCCATTTTTCACCTTATTGCATTGGGTTAAGGTGAAGAAATGTATACATATTTATGCACACGACTGTACTCCACGGTGACGGCGGTGGAAAGTTGTTTCTTCGTCTAGCAACTATTGACATATATTTCAGGACGGGCCTTACGGGCACTAAAAATGGTACTATAGTTCATCGGTATCACTCACGAACACAGACAAAGCATACCCCCTACCCCCTCTGCCACGCATACGGTAGTTTTACTCCATGTTCGAATCGAAAGTGTCTGTCTGACGTCCGTGTCTTTGAACGGACCAATCACAGCACGGGATCTCGCTCACATCGTCCCCCGCACCCCCGTATTTTTGGCAGCATCGGTTTCATGAAATAATTGCTCTAAACTGGGTCTAGATCTAGAGGATTCCTAGTCTATGCTCACGAATTAGGGCTAATCGTGCAGTGTAACGCAACTAGTTGCGCGCATGATGCGAACTCATCAACAAATCGCGTTGTAGAGGTATCACACCACTGTACTGGCCCCATTCTTATTGCCCGTAAGGCCAGTCCTGAGATATACGTCATGCTAGCAGCGGTCACGCTGGTGGTGGCTCCGATCTCGGCGCCCATGTTGCAGATGGTCGCCATACCGGTGAGTCAACGAGTCTGTGGTACTCAACGATGGCGGCGGTGGAAAGTTGTTTCTTCATCTAGCAACCATTGACGTATATCTCAGGACTCAGTGCTGAGATATACGCCAATGGTGGCAACACTCACGCTGGTGGTGGCTCCGATCTCGGCGCCCATGTTGCAGATGGTCGCCATACCGGTGAGTCAACGAGTCTGTGGTACTCTACGATGGCGGCGGAGGAACATTGACGTACATTTCAGGGCAGGCCTTGCGGGCACTAAAAATGTTACTAGTTCAGCGGTGTCACTCACGAATTCGGGCCAATCGTGCTGTCTAACGACCAATCGCGCGCGTGATGCGAACTCATCAACCAATCGCGTTGTAGCGGTGTCACGCCACTGTACTGGCCCCATTCATGCCCCATTTTTATTGCCCGTAAAGCCAGTCACACCAATTTTGGTGGCTAGCCAATCTAGCCATAAGCTGCGCGTGGCGCTGTCGCCACCTAGCGGCCATATCTGTCCTGATCGTAACAGGTGCGCTTGGTTAGAGAGTGAGCCTTCTGTACCTAGTACTATTATTTATTCTGTGGCAACACTCACGCTGGTGGTGGCTCCGATCTCGGCGCCCATGTTGCAGATGGTCGCCATGCCGGTGCAGGAGATGGAGTCGACGCCGGGGCCGTGGTACTCCACGATGGCGCCGGTGCCTCCCTTCACGGTCAGGATGCCGGCCACCTTCAGGATGATGTCCTTGGGGCTGGTCCATCCGGAGAGCTTTCCTGTAGAAAAATTAGTATTTAGAAGCATTCTACCAACGAAGAGGATCACTAATAGTCTGACAAGAAATTACAGATATTCATTGATCATTTATTGTGCACAGAAATTTTTAGTGTTCCGTACAAAACTTTGTTTACGGAACACTTATAGTAGTGGACCCTATAATGGACGTGGAACCAGTAATGGGACAAAAAAACATAATTCCTCTAAAATAAGTATCTAAACGTAGTTTATAAACACTGGCTGTATATTATCATAAATAAGAGTCCTAGAGCTGTTTCAGTTTGTAGTTTTATTACATTTGGTTGTTTTTTAATAAATTGGCGTCAACCTAAAAGTTGTCGTGTCACTGAAAAAAAATACCACTACGAATTCTTAACAACTTCGCTAAGAGAGGTGAGTTAATTTATTAAATTTTAATTAAATAATACTTGATGAAAACTAGAATGTGTTTTGTTAATTGCATTTACCATGAGATAAGGTATACAACACACTATGTTGTGACTCCACAGATGTAAAAAAATAGTGGTATTTGGCCCAATCCCATTATAGGAGCTGTAAAACTGCATACCTCCTATGATGGGACAAATGACAGAATGATGCTTGCTATGCCATAATTTCATGTTTAAACAATACAGAAATAAAATATACTTAAGAAATATGTCAATCAGGAGGTATTCTCGGACTTCGGATAAATTAATATCGTTTTTCCAAACTTTTATTTAACTTGCCCTATTAGTTAGTGTGGGTCCAATCTTGGTAGCTGAATGTGAGCCACTTTTCGATTTCCGATTCAGTTGAAATTCTGTGTAAGAACGTAATTAAGTATGCAAATCGGATGATAATGCAATATTATGATAACATGGACCTGATCTGATGATGGAGACAGGAGGTGGCCGTGGGAACTGTAGCGCATTAAACCCTAACTAATTGTGTTAGGGTATATTAGAATTGTCTCGATGGATCTAATACAATAATAATTGGCTGTGGAAAGAAAAATACATTCAGCGATAAAAGCTTATACCAAAAATTGTTTTATTTTGCCGTAATTTATTCCCCATTTCAATATTTTATACTCATAGAGCAATGTCCATTATAGGGGGCCCATTACTGGATCCACGTCCATTACCGGGGGCCCATTACTGGAACTTTGGTGTCCATGACTGGAGAAAAAAAGCATAGTTTTAATTTGTTAAATATGTGGAAACTAATTGCAGTATCTTTGATACAACACGCCTAAAACATGAAAGACGGATAGGACTTTCATCTTTTAACACGCTAAGCGGTAGACCAATTACATGTATAAGGGAAATATCATAAATACTCCAAATTTCCTCTTAAATGTCCCATGACTGGTGCTGTTACTATATTTAGTTCGATTTTATTTAATTTCTACTATTTTATGTCGCGCTATAAATACTGCAGGTAGCTATATAAAATTTCGAGAACGAATTCATAATAACTATAAAACTAAAGGCCTAATATTTTGCCCAAAAGATCAGCATTCCCATCTAGCGGGGCAATGCGGCCAGCCTTCTTTACACCCTACCTATGGACTACGACTTAGGGCAAATTTTTTATTTATAAGTTTTAGTGTTTTTGTTAAGTTGTAAAAATGTTATTAAACTAAAGTATTACCAGTAAAAAAAAAACAATTTGCCAGCCTCTTCAGAAGTATTAAAAGAAGAGGGTACGCAATTTAATTTTATTGCGACATAATTTTAAAACAAAGGTGTGCCTCTCTATGACGTTAAACTATGTGACGTATATGTAACGGATACGAGATATCAATATCAGTATGATTCTTATTGATATACCTAATCTAGCCTAGCTAGTATAAGAGAGATAGTTATGCCAGGATAAGTTATCGTGATAAAATGTCTCCTAGACTTGATTTGTAGGAAATTTTGAAGGCCGTGATATTTACATACACGTGTACTTTAACATTCTAAGTACTTATTCTAAAGATTACTTTAATAAATATCTAGGCCTAAAACTTTTTTAATGTGAGTTAAGGTTGTGCGTCTTACTCATACTCATACTCATACTCATAATCTTTATTGCATATCACATTGTATCTTAACCTATTACATAGAATTGTGTACAACATGACACCCTGTAGGGCACAGCAAACAGTTTATTCAAGAGGAGATCTTTGATGTGAACATCATAAAATGTACTTACTTTAACTTTTAGATTATCTACAGGAAAAGCGAACGTTTTAGACCGATCCCTATATGGCTTTATTTCGCCATACAGCGGGGAAATACGGCCAGCCTTCTGGGGACCTTGCCCGTTGACGGCGATCTGGGCCAAATTTTTTATCTGTAGGTTTTTAAGTTTTATTATGTTTATTTATTTCTTTCTTTGTTTTTATCAAAGTATCATCTGTCTTTATGATCCAAAACATTTGAACTGTAACGCCTTGACTTTAGTCATTTCAGATATGTTTGAGATCTTTGTTTGCTCTGATAGCGCTGTAGAAATAAAATTTAATTAATCGTCATAAATATATTTTAATCTTAAATAAAGTCAACTGAAGTACCAATTACAATGTTTACATAATACGCAAAACATAAAGAAAAAAGTAAATAAACGTTTTTGGCAACGGCTCAAAACATGGCGCCGCTTCACGTACGATTATATAACAAACAGAACAAATGTAATTCGATTACTGTTTTAAATTGGAAGAGAGTATTGAATGCATTTTTAACACATGATGCTAAATTTGCTGTCGAATCAAGTCAACTAAGTATTTATAAAATATATAATATATTTATAAAACGCAAAAATTATTATTACTATGTAATTAGTAAGAGACACGTTATCAACTCCTTCGTGAGTTTTTGCTGATTTATACAGAACTAAAAGTTAAACTAAAATTAAAATTTCTGAACAAAACTGAAATCTTAAATTGGCATTAAGGAGTTTATTTAAACAAAGAAATGTACTATTACAAACATAATACCGTAGATAAAGTAAGAAACGCAACCTATCAATGTGTGTCATTGACATAAGACTTAATTTGCCGGCATAATTTTATTCACTAACCCCTTATTTATAAACGTTTACTAAAGTTAACAAGCCGATAATAATTGTTTGCCCCTTTCCGACGTATCGGAATGATGGAAAGGGACAAACGATTATTATCGGCTTTTCAACTTTAGTTAACGTTTTTGAATAAGGGGGTATACCTGTACCGATCACTATTTGATCACTATACGGAACGATTGATATCGACTTTGTCTGAAATGAAAGATTTTTTTTATGTACCTCTAGTGATAATCAGTGATCGGACAAACCGTAAAACCCATCAAAAATCATTTATATCTCAAAATAGAACAAGATTTATTAAACTCATATTATGTACCCAGTATCTTCATAAAATTTCCAGATTATACTCAAAAACTGCAGGTCAAAATTGTGAAAAAGAAATGTATCATGTTCCATACCATATTTATTTTTGCGATAAATTGTCCGAATTCTGGTGATAATGAACTATATACATACACTCAAAACATACTTGTTTTGTTTGAGTTATACATTCATACATACAAGTTTAATAAACCCGGTGAGATATAGAACTTTCAAGATAGTTAACTATCAAACAAAGCTTATGAAAATAAAATGTACCTACATGATTAAAAAGTTATATTCGGTAATAACACAAAACATTTTACACGAGTACTTTTTTCTTGACCGTTTATTTATTTTCGCTCACAGTACAATTATAGTTCGTAGAATCGAAAACGTGTTGAACAATCTAGAATTATCCAACTATACCATGATAGGAATGTCTAGACGTAGATCGCCCGCGATAAAAATAAACTCACTACAGTATCAATGTCGCGTGACATAACCAAACGCTCACGCGCATATAGCACGTATCTCTATTACCATAAGACACAATAGTTTGGCTCAGACGTGGATTGAAAGTTACTCGGTCGTCTTCTTTTAATTAATGGGGCAAACGTTATTTTCGTATCGTGTTACGGTTTAGTTGCATATCGCAATGATATGGGTCATGTGACGTAGTTTCACTTAGCTAAAAGGGTACAGCACGGATATGATTGTCGTTTTTGTCTACGTGACAGCGTGATAAAACGGTATCCGTCACTTTCTATCCCGCGGTGTTTAAAAAAAGTGACATTTATTTTATCACGTGGATAAGCCATCCATAATACACCTGCTGATGTAGTGCATAATTATTTTCCTTCGTTTTTTTCACGGAAACGTACGAACGTGTCTTGCTATTTCAATCAGTCCCGGTACAAAAAGTACTGAGGTTGACTGAAGTAGCATGACGAATACGAACGTTTCCGAGAAAATACGATGGCAAACAATGCACCACATCTGTTATGTAGTGGACGAACGCTTTTGTAGCACACTTGTATGCACTATTATGGATTTAATGTATTAGTGTTTCACTTGTAATGTAACCATAAAAAAAATGTGACAGAAGTTAACAGAATAGGACGCTCTCATACAGGATGTAAAAAAGAAAACAAAAATAAAGGCCCTATCAAAATATCTAAATACTTAGTCTATTTTTGCGGGAATTTATATATGTACTCGTATTTAAAAGTATTGTTTTTAAATACATTTTCTAATGCGTTTTCAACATAAACTGGCAAATCATGATATGGAGCTTTATTTTCTAATATTAAGCGTCATAACGTCAATAAGTTTACTAGGTCTTGTGATAATAATTAGACATTAGACTTGTTAATAACACATTGACTGACTGACCTCAGACATTCTCCGGAACTCGAGTCGGACACGTGCATAATTAATTTCTCATTAATTGAGATAATCTCATTATTATGACGAGTTTACATTATCATCATTGGTGGGTTCTTCTCATTTACTACATAATACATTACATATTATAAATCTTAATGTACTATGATGTGCTTTTTTTAATCATGTCATAAACACTTCATAAATATACTCTTCTGACAATGTGGGTGTGTCTGAGTATAGGTTAGTAGTACCATTCCATCGTTGCCCTAAATTCCGTTACGCACATTTTTTTAATCAGTCCCATAACCTAAAAAATATAAGGTTATTTTTTCCAGCACGGGTAAACCTTTGTCATTGAATGCCATGGACCGTCAAGTAAAAAAATTTCAATGACTAAGCACCAAAATGTTTTACTATGCTTACATTACCATTTAATTAGCCGACAATTATTTTAAAATATGTGTGTAAGCATTGTGCAAGACGTTAAAGTTTGTCTACTACGCTATACGCTGATGACAAGACTGCGCAATTTAGGTCGACACAACTCGATGTGACAATTTTCAACTATACAGGGTGGACAAAAAATGCCTTACCGTTGCCAGGGAGGTTTTGGGATTATACTGAGCAACTTTTATTATGAGACCAAACCTGAAATGCGAAAAAAAAATTGTCTGTTTCATACATTTTGGCTGGTCCATTTTCTATGGGAGGGTAAATTTGTTTTTCTCGAATTCGGGGTTGGTCCCATAGTAAAATTTGCCCAATATAATCCCAAAACCTCCCTAGCAATGGGAATGCAGTTATTTTTTAGCCACCGTATATACGAACAACCCAAGGATTCATATTTCAAACTGTCACCATTACATACCTACATACCGGTTTCGTTTTTAATTTTTTGGCATAGGTATAGTTAGGGTACAAAGTTCAAGGTCAAAACGCGTGTTTAAAATACCGTCTAAAAATAAAGTAAAAGTGCGTTTCATTAGCGAAGATAAACAAGCCGTGTCATTGATTCTTTGGCGAGACGCCATATCACTTAACTGATCTTAAATGTCGTAAGTGTATCCTGAAGAGTATAAATACATACGTCCTTTTAGTTTTACACCATGGCTTATTGTTGGTTTTACTTGAAATACGCAAAACAAAGCAATTTAAACCTTTCTATGAAGACAGTAAGGTTGAGATTATTATTGCAAAACGTCGCTTACTGTAAATGCTGCATTTTTATCACATTTACGTATGATGTTTTGGTACCATGTTTATCTTTAGTATTATCAAGTGGCAGAAGGCAACGCCTAAAAATCATATTTCGTAGCTCTACGTACTCTTGATAATGGTATCAGTGCAAACGGCTTTATATCAAAAAGGAATTAGTGCCGAAGTATTGCAAAAATACTTAATTCTTTTTAGCCTAAGTATTGTAGTATGGCGTAAAAAGTCGTATCATGGTAAAACCATGATGTGATTACCGTGCTTACATTATCCGTTATCACATAATTGAATGACACATTTTATTTTACACTATAAATAGGTACTAGGAACCTAACTATTAATTTCAATTTTAATATGGAATTGTATTTTGTTCTACAAGTTGGCAAACACACATTTTTACGATATCAATAATACATAGGTATACATCATTACACCTTATAAAACAAAGTCCCCCGCCGCCTCTGTCTGTTTGTGTGTTTGTTTGAATGTTCGCGATAAACTCAAAAACTATTGAACGGATTTTCATGCGGTTTTCACCTATCATTAAAGTTATTCTTGATGATTAGGCGTATAATTTGTTAACGCATGCGTAACCGGGGCAGGGGTATCGTCTTGGGTCGTCCCATTCGTTTTTCGTCAAGTTCTTAAATTAGTCCTATTCTGCTTTCGTCACTCATTCTACTTTGAAAGCCACCGACGATTGTGACGAATGTAGAATGAGTGACGAAAGCAGAATAGGACAAAATTTAAGAACATGACGAAAAACGAATGAGACGACCCAAGACGATACCGGGGCAGGGTCGCTAGTACATAAAAGAATCAACGCGAAAACACTTTGTTCTTATTATATTAGGAAATATTATAGGTAAAATGCTTTCATGCTTATGTAGTCACCCAACACAGGGCAGAGTTTATTGCCAAAACAATAACATTTTAATTAGCACTATTCGACAAAGTGATTTAATCACAGTTGCTCAGACAACAGGTGTAGCCACGCAAATATAGACCTTAAGATTATCTACAATTCTACACACTTCTCAAGTGTTCTGATCTGATATATTTACGACTAACTCCTTGACTGACCATTCCAAGTGCCCAACAGGGCGTTATTAACATACCGCTAAGTGGACATTCCTATACTATTCGCAAACCAAACTAACTACAGATGTAGTGCATAATTATTTTCCTTCGTATTTTCAAGGCAACGTACGAACGTGTCTTGCTATTTCAGCCAGTCTCGGTACAAAAAGTACTGAGGTTGACTGAAGTAGCATGACAAATGCGAACGTTTCCGAGAAAATACGATGGAAAACAATTATGCACTACATCTGCCGGCCTAGCCAAGGTTACAATCGCTATCGCTTCGACAACGAAAAGCTTAACGTCTCTCTATCACTCTTCCATATAAGTGCGACAGTGACAGTTGTGTTTCGATCGCTACGGAGCGTAAGCGATTGGCATCTTGGGTACGTGGCCTGTACCGATATTGTAATACTTGCGTGATCTCTGCGAACTGAACTCACATCTGCGTGATCGTAATAAGAGTGAGAGATAGTGACATGACCGTGTCCTCAGTTTGGTTTGCGACTACTATTATTTTCGTTTGCGACCTTAGGGATCATCCATTAATTACATCACACGTTTAGGGGGAGGGAGGGGGTCAAGAAAATGTGACATGGGGAGGGAGGGGGGAGACACAAACTTTGTGACGTCACTTTAACTTCATCAGTAACCGAAAATTTATTTAATTTATTTTATTCGCTGTACATTTAAATAACAAGTTTTTAAAACGATAATCGTTTTTATTCGTTTAATTTTCTTTCCTAAGCAGTTTTGGGTTATATAATTACTAATATTTATATCGTCAAAAATATTTTGATAAAATATTAATAATACTTAGGTACTTACTTAATTCGATTTGGATTTCGTAGACAAAATGTGACGTCACACTAGGGGGAAGGGGTTTGCCAAAGGGGTCAAAAAACCTAGAAATTCGCGTGACGTAATTAATGGATGACCACTTATAACACTGTCCTGTTATTGTCCTGTATGCTTACCGGTCAGCTTGACGCCGATGACCTTGGGGCACTTGAGCTCCCAGGGGATGTCAGCCATCACGTCCACGGCATCAGCACCACCAACACCTGAAGAACACGTCATTGATAATCATTTGTATAATATATTCTAAGCAGGCTTCCAAAGAAGAAACTACATACCTGTAACAAGTAACGTAGAATATATTTTTATGAGATAAAATTAAGTCAGAACTAGTTGAATTTAAACTGTTGTGAGACATACTGAAACATGTCGCGCGAGAGACTAAAAACAAGTGAGTCTAAGCCGTAAAATTATTCAATATCTGAACTAGTTGTACTACAAAACTAACCACTAAAGTAAGCATTTTTTAAAGCTAACTAGTAATAAAATAGTAGCAACTGACCCTTAGTTTACATGAAATTATAAGCTACAATTTCGAGTTTTAATGATACAAGTTATATAATTTCGGAATGTACAGTAAGTCCGGGTCACACAATTAAACTTACTTATCAATATCATAAAAGTTACGTGTGCCCTCTGATCCTCTAATTTTGTTTACGATAATTTACATTGTAAATGTATGAAATAACCAATCAAATTAATAACACTTAGTTTATACTGTACATGGACGTTTATTTTGGTACAGTTGCTATCAGATATATCGGAGCGGTCAATATCTGAACACGCCTCTATTTTCAAGGCATCTTCATATTGTGAATTGTGAACACCTTGGCCGCTCCGATATATCTGATGACGACTGTATTGTATTTATACCCGCCATATTCTAGATACTTTGTAAAGCGTTGATGACTTAGCAGTAAGGCGTGAGGCTTTCAAACCGAAGATCGCGGGTTCAAATCTCGAATCGTACCACTGAGTTTCATAAAACTTATGTTTGATATATTACTTGATGTTTAACAATCGCTTGTGAAGGAAAATATCGTCAGAGATAACCGATAACGACAGAAACTATATCAGTTTCCCTTCTGGGTTCCTCCCCAGGGTCAGATGATTACCGGTTCGGTAAAAAAACTGTTGTAGTCCCTAAAATGCAACAGGGGAAACGCCAGGATGAGGAGAATCATCATCATCATCAGCCTACTCTCGTCCACTACTGGACATAGGCCTCTCCTATTGCACGCCATTGAGCACGATTTATGAGGAGAATATGTAAGTACTACTACAACTACTACAACTATTGACGTTACTAAAAATTATATAATGTTTACAACTATTCATTAATTTAAAATGAAATAAGACATTGTTAATGGTACCTACATACATACAAACTCAATCCTTAGATTTAAGAAGAATTGCCGTGCCCTACCAGGGCCCATGTGAAACGACTATTACCTATGTAACACCTGTGTACTTACCATGGATGCAATAAATATATGAATATGAATAAGTATTTTTATTTAATCTTTGAAACTTACCAATGCAGAGACCGCCGAGACCTCCACCATTAGGCGTGTGAGAGTCAGTTCCGATCATCAGCAGGCCGGGGAATGCATAGTTCTCCAGGATGATCTGATGGATGATACCGGAGCCGGGCTTCCAGAAGCCGACGCCGTACTTAGCACCGGCGGTAGCCAAGAACTTGTATACCTCTGCGTTGATGTCCTGGGGAGAGTTAAGTCTGGTTATGATTTAGAACAGGGACCTGCAATTTTTTTGACCTTATGGGCCTAATTTGCAGGAATAGGCAGAGCCAAAAATGATAACTGTGCTAATTGCGGAAAGTTTGAATAGATTTCCGAAATCGGTAAATTTCCAAAAAAGTTGGAAAAGAATTCCGAAATTTCAAGAAAGGTTTTGTCATAGAAAATTAAGGAAACTTTCAGTTTAGAAACGGAAAATTTCGATCTCCATAGAAGAATATGAGAACTTTCCGAAAGTATTCAATGTGGAAATTTTGCATTTTTGGAAACTTTCCTATTGCACATCAGCAGTAAATAGTACAGTACGATACAAGTGCGAAAAGTAGAAAATTCGCAACGAGTGGCGATAAGTACAATATATGGCCCTTTGTACTGTAAAACGTTGTACAATACGCGTGCGAAAAGGTAATTCCCAACTCGTATCGATTTAAAGCACTCGTTTCGGTCGCGTTTTAATTTATCGCCGCTTGTTGCGCATTTCCTACTTTTCGTACTTGTATCGTAATGTACTATTTAATTTTATTCGTTTGTTTCTTACCTTACAATAAATTATTCATTGTATTAATAGTTATCTGGAATCTGGAGTATTCTACGTATTTACGTACCATTTGGCAGTTATCAGAAGCGTCATTGTGTTTACTAACACATACACGTATTGTGAAGGTGAATGTTGTCACTTAAGAGGACAGGGCAACGATTTTGTTTAGTTTTCCTGTAAATATTCGGTATTCGGCCGAATATTGCCCACTATTAGCGGCCGAATACTGATTATTTATTCATCATCTTCTTCTTCCTGGCGTTATCCCGGCATTTTAGCCAAGACTCATGGGAGCCCGGGGTCCGCTTGACAACTAATCCCATGATTTGACGTAGGCACTAGTTTTTATGAAAGCGACTGCCATCTGACCTTCCAACCCAGAGGGTAAACTAGGCCTTATTGGAATTAGTCCGGTTTCCTCACGATGTTTTCCTTCACCGAAAAGCGACTGGTAAATATCAAATGATATTTCGTACATAAGTTCCGAAAAACTCATTGATGAATCATAATATTTATTCATCATCATCATCATAATTTAAGAGCTTTGCTCTTGTTGGTGGAGTAATCGCCACTCATTTCTTTCTTGTGCCAGTCTTTTAATTTTCTTATAGGACGCATAATTATTACTTTTTTATTAACCTACTGAAAAAGAAGAATTCAACATAAAAATAACCGCAACCTACTTTATTTAATATTTAAAATGTACTCTTGGTTGGGCAGTTGTTAAATATCTACCTACATAGACCCTTATTGAGACTTATTTATATTACAAATAATTTTATTTTTACCATGGCTTCGATTGACTCGCACTAAATTGACTATTATACCTTGAGCAGACTTACCTTTGCTCTAGCCAAATCCTCGACACCACCAGTCTGGGCTTCAATAAGATGGTCACAGTGGATGGTGGACGGTACTGCGACACGCGGCAGTCCAGACGAGATGAACTGAAGCATAGCCATCTGTGCGGTGGCGTCTTGCATGGCAACACGATCGGGGCGGAGGCGGAGGTAGCTTGTGCCACGCTCAATTTCCTGGTTTCAAAAAATACAATTGATCAATTTTTTAATAAAATTTTCCAAGGACTATAAATAAATAAACTACTAATGCCAATATAAAAATTACTGGAGAACTGCATTTAATTTGCATAAAATATGTGCTTGCAATTAATATAATATTCATATAAAACAGTGTATGTATAAATTATTCATTGGAGCTGGTTTAACTGGAAATATTATAACACTACATTTAGTATCACTAGTTCATACAGTTTTGTATCACTAATGTTATTAACTAAAATTAGATATATTTACAACTTTACATAATATGTTCTATATGACCTGCTAATAAGAATAAAAATAAATATGTCCAAATTCTACCAGGAAAGTTGTTAAAAGTGTATTGTAGTGTGTATTAGTTCAAACTTTTCATACTTTTAAATAATCACCAACAATTCACATATGCAATAAATTGTTTGTTTACTTTATCAGCACTTATCTATTTTTGCAACTTGATATCCTCAATTATTTGCAATATCACGGATTTGCCCAAAAACGATAAATAAGAATAAACTCACCTGGCCCTTGGGGTCATCAAGATGGGAGTACAGCACCTTCTCGGACAAGGTCATGTCGCGACCTAACCTCTTTTTGACAATCTCCAAATTTTTGGACAATTTCGCATACGGCAGTGGTGCCTTGTCTAGTTTCGACATCGCGACCTAAAACACCATATCACTCATTAAAACACCACAAAATTACATAAAAAACATCATTTTCAGGTCACTGATGGTTACATAACAATGTCTTTTTTTGAAAGAAAACAGTGATAAAACGGGTATTTTGGTGGTTTTTCGTACCTGGGCGGCCGCGGCCGTGAGGGGAGATACGCTGAAGCATCTCTGCTGGATCTCCAAGAGCACTGTTCTAGTCCTACCACCCTGAAAAAAAATAATTAAAAAAATATTAAATTACGTAAAAAAAAGTGTACCACAAACAATATAATCATGAATAATGTCTGGAATAAGAAAATCCGGTTTACGATTACTACTAATAACCCGGGGTGACCTCTCGTTAACTTTATTTTGCGTGACCTGACCTATCCATTCAGATATGCGACATACGGAATCGTATTTCGCAATCACCATTGATAACGATGTAAACATACGAGCAGCACTAAAACCGATAATTATAAAAACTTTTCTGGAATTTTATTATATTAATTAAGTAGCATGGAATATTTAGGAATGCGAAGGACTTACCTGGCCATGCAAAACTCTCATACAGTGAGCCATGGTTGCGGACTTCAGAACACCAGTGACAAAATAATATAAGACTTGTTAAAAAAATCAATTACGGCAACATGGATTGATCCAGATATCTACCGTTTTTCGACTGCAATATGCAGTTCTAATATATAACACGTACCGCACAAGGGCTTCAGCCGAATTGGCAGATCAGTCGGTAGAATTTGGCAGTTAGCCCTCTTTGGGTTGTCAGCACAAAAATATATGCTGGCACTGTGGAAAAAAATAATGATACGTAAATACATCATTGCAAGGCAATTTACATAGAATTGTAATTGCGTTAGATAATGATAACAGACAAAGAGAATCATACTATCTTTGTTTTACACTAGTACTAGCACCCAAAAGAAAAGGATGAGTATAGTTTTTTTATTATTATTTACTGACAAAATTTGGTTTGACCAGTTAGTCAAACGAAATTTTGCCTTTTCTATAAAAAAATCTGTCTTAAAATAATAGTTATATATGTCGCAGACCGTCATAATGAATGTATGACGGCTGCGTTTGATGGAATGTCAAGTATTGAAATAGTCTATGCTTGAGTGTGTTTGACTGCGATACAGTGACTTTTATATGAATGACCCGAACAGCTTCTTTAATGGATTGGATCCTGGCTGATTCTGAGGACAGCCCGAAATGAGATGACATCCTGAGTGGAACCGTCAGTCAGATTGGAATTGGAAAAGTGTCGCAGTCAACCTCGCTGCATTCCTACAATTAATATTTTATGAATTCTATTGTTTTAGCTGTGCCGTTCATGGATTACCATTAATTTACCTACTCCTCGTTATATATAACTATATAGTTATATATTTTAACTCGTGTATGATATGTACAGAAAGAAGAGACTCATTTTGAGAATACTTAAATAATATATAACTGCCCATTGTGTGATCAAAGTTTATAAATCCAGTATTCTGTTATAGGAGAATAAATTGAAACGAAAACCTAAAATAAAATAAGAATAGGGAAAAAATAAATTTATTACGGCATCATTATAAAACCGTTCGGAACATAGTTTTGTAATAATTCACTTAAACGCTTTATTTTGATTCAAGTTATATTTTATTGCAGATAATTTCAAATATTATAAGCATATTTTTAGAACTACACATTATTGTAATTGCATGCAATTAAATTGGCCTTTTCCGATACAAAACACGTAACTGACAAACGACACACCGGGATAATTCTAGTATTTGAACGTACGTCAAAAGCATGAGGTGTTTTTACAACCATTAACTTTATACGTGCTCGGATTGGTTACGTAAAATACTGGTAGGATATAATCTTACCCAAGTTAATATTTTAGTACTATTTTATTCCTAGTACTAAAATTCATGTGATTTTACTCTGACTTTTCTGAATAGAAACTGGATTAGCAACTTACAAAGTGCTTGCGAGTACGCAAGGTCTTGCTATTTTTTAAAGAATGCATAAAAACGTTTATGCGTTGTCAATGTCAATTGTTAAAAAAAAAAAAAAAATGTCAATGTCAAAGTCAATGTCAACATTTTTTCTGTGATTTCGTTGTTACGATACTTGTTTTTTTATAATTCCGTTTATACACAAAATAATACATCGTTTTTGAAATGTTATCGGACTCCAACGCCTTACACCTGTATTAAAAGCTGTATCAATAAAAAAAAACTAACATGACGAGTGCTACTATTCAGGTATACACCCACTTTGTTAATTGATTTTTTCTTGCAAATTAACTAAGTTTATGATTGATATCACTACTAAATGGGTCATATTTGTCTTCTATATCATTGTTTGGTATAAGTTGACGTAAATAAATGTATTTACTTTCTTTCTTTCAAATTGTGCAGGAGATCGAAGGGATAGACGACTACTGGGGTCCGGCGTTCCGTTCAGTGTACGAAGGAGACGGACATGAGGCGTTCGTGCAGCAACTCGACGAGCGCATCAAGCAGCATGACAAGGAGATCGAGAAACTATGCAACTTCCACTACCAGGTATTTCACTATAGATAAATCTAACTCTCATTCATTGGAATCACTGAAACCAGTGTTACCTAAGTTACATTACACTTTTATTGGCCAATCTACTATCTAATTTTAGTATATATAATATATAATATGTATTCTTATTTCTTTTATTGATTTTATTTCTTTTCCTTTTGTAAGAATTTGATATGTTTTCTGAAAGAGCTACGTATTTGTATAAAGTTATGTACTCACTGAGTATAATTGCATGAATTCTATAGTAATTTAAATTGTATTTTTCTTAATTACTCGTAAGAGTGACATTCCATTTCCAACTGCAGCTGCAATACTGTTCATTTTACTATGGAAACGCGTCGCTGTCATTGTCAATTGCCATAGAAAATGAACAGTATTGCAGCTGCAGTTGGAAATGGAATGTCACTTTAATGCATGTTAATTATAAGATGTAACAATGTTTTGAAAAGATGTGTCCCGCCGAGTTTGTTGCCGGTCCCATATTGGGATACCCTCCTCCAATTGAGGGGGGATTTAAATCTTCTCGGGGCAGAGGTGTACGGTTGGAGCTGGTAAAGGTTTATTTGACGTTCATAAGCGCATTGTAATATGCCTACTTGAATAAACTATTTTTTATCTTTATCTTATCTTTATCTTAGTACAGAACCCACAAACAAACATACATATCAATCCCACTGCTGGGTATAGCTTCGTAAGTCCCCGTGTACTTGTACAAGTACAAATTAAATTTGAGTTTTGAACTCACATAGAAATAAAGAAAGTTCCAAATTCAAAAGCGCCATAATTGCCCTGGGTCTTACGAGGTTAAGTCACCTCTCAACTAACAACTGATAATTCATGTAAAAGTTTTGTGAACTCTATGACACAGGGGTTAACCTACTGCATAGTTTCGATGTTGTCTCTCTGCTACAAGTATTCATATTCATATCCTAATGGGTACTAGTGTGATAATTACCTTATCCCTATTATCTCAAGGTTCAATTTTGATTTGCAGGGCTTCATTGACTCAATCCGTGAGTTGCTCCAAGTCCGCTCACATGCCGAAGAGCTGCATGCTGAGATATCTAATGTGGATGCCAATGTCAAGGAGACTACTGAAGGTAAAAATTATACAGGGTGGAAAAGCCAATTGGGTTCCTTTCATCCTGTCACACGCTGTTGCAATATACTGGGTTAGCGAGGCAAAGTAAGAAGTAATACCAGATTGGAAAAATTTTACAGGCCACTTCATACCCACAATATCAAAATAAATAAAAAATTGCATCATGTTTAGAGTTTCTGATTCATAACCTAACTAATTAGAGCAGTTATAGCAAATACCTCACCAGTCATACAAGATAGCAATTACCATTTCATTTGCACAATTATTAGAAAAACATGGGAAGTAGAAGTTTATTCATCATAGAATAAAAATGCTCAGAATCAGGTAGGATATTATAACAGTTTTACTGTATTAACTTTAAATACTAGACCCCAAAGCATACCAAAAAAGCAATGACTTGATGTTGTAAAAGCAGATATGAGCGTGAACGGGCTCACACAAGACGATGCCCAGGAGCGCGCAAAGTGGAGGAAAGCAAGTAGTAAAGCAGACCCTGGCAAAGACCGGGAAAACGCCTGGTAGAAGAAGAAGAACTATAAATACTAGTTAAACTTGCACTCTAATATTTCATCTTTTTGATATTGTCGGGTGACAAGCAAAAGTCACTAAGTACCACCACAAGTACATAGCTAAAATGAACCATATTGGTACTAAAAGAAGGTCGATTTTTGTTTAATTTTTTTTAGTAATTAGTGACTTTTGCTTGTCACCTGACGATATCTTGTCTAATAATTCCAGGCCTCTGCTCCCGGGCCGAGGAGTTGATCAGGGCGCGTCGTGTAGAGCTGAACATTGCAGCCACAATAGAAAAGATGGAGCTCTGCCTCCCGCTGCTTACTACTTATTCCAAATTGAAGACACAGGTCGAGGCTAAGAGGTACAGATTTTCTTACTTAAGTTTGAAGTTGAAGCACAGGGTGGTTGCAATATGCGAAAGTCATTACAATGTCTTTGAATGTCTAATGCTTCGGTTACCGCGATAGCTTATTATGGTTAGCTTATTTATTGTCTTTCTAAGCCATTTCCGTCAGCGGAAAAAATCGCCAAATTAAAAAAAAATTAGGCGCGAGGGGTAATCGTCCCAAATTCAAATTTTAATTTCGCGCCTTTTGCTACTGGCACACTTTATGCGGCTATATTAAACTTTTGAGAATTATTATTGCTTTATTTACTTTTCTATATAAAATGATTTCGACAGTCCAATGTGTTAGGTTTTTACAAAAATTATAGATTGGGTACTACCCAATGGCCAATCAAACTGTCATTTTACTATGTGGGATATCCAGCCAAGTGCGAAAACGCATAAAACGGCAAAAAAATCACCTTTTTTGTATGGGAATCTCACTTAAATATCTATTTTATTTTGCTTTTATTATTTGTTGTTATAGCGGCAACAGATATACATCATCTGTGAACATTTTTGAGTTACAGCTTGGTGACAAACAGACGGACAGACAAAGAGCGGAGACTTAGTAATATGGTCCCGTTTGTACCCTTTGGGTACGGAACCCAAAAAGCTTGGTTTCTACTACTACCCTATTTAACTAATTATGCAAATTACCTTCCAGATACTACCCGGCTCTGAAAACACTCGAACAATTAGAACACGTTCTACTGCCGCGTGTAGGGCCATACAAATGGTGCGCGCAGATCGCGGCCGACATACCGCGACTGCGGCAAGCCATACGGGACGCGTCCATGGCCGACCTCAGGGGCTTCCTGGAGAACATACGCCGGCTCAGCCCGCAGGTAATATTACTATCTTGACCAGGTTGGTCTTGGCCTCCTCTCATAGACTAGAAGACACCTAAGTGTAACCCGTCCCTGAAGACCATATTAGAACAACTAGAATGCGTTCTACTACCGCGCGTAGGGCCATACAAGTGGTGCGCGCAGATCGCGGCGGACATACCGCGGCTGCGGCAAACCATAGATTATTGTTCCTCTCTGTATGATGACATATTATGTTTTTTTTACAGGTCGGTGCGATGGCGTTAAAGCAAACTCAAGACATGCTCGGTAGAAGCTTGGCTACTATTGTAAAAACTAAGAAGGGTGAGTAAAAAATAATTAAAATTGCAGTGTTTACCAAACCAATCAATTTATTGGTGAAATATATTTGATTTGTTCAAGTAATGACCTGTCGTCAGATTTAGTGCTACTTAAGCCTTATATTCTAGGGCCACGTTGCCGCTCCCGCGCCGCGTCCTGTCCGTGGCCTTAAAGTTTTAAGATCTTGTAGCCGTATTATGCCAAATAAAATGTTGATGGATTGGATAATATATTATTTATTTTAATCTTTATTGCACAATACATGAAGGTACAAATGGCGGACTTAATGCCTTAAGGCATTCTCTACCAGTCAACCAATGGGTCAAACCAGAAAGATTAAGTAGGTGCAGTGTCTTTATATATGTGCAATATTAATAAATGCAATTGGTATAAATAGTTCTTGTGTGAAAAATTCGAGACAAAATCAAATTTATGGCCTCTGTCTGCCAATATTTTCATTCATTTTAGTCAACTGACGGTTACTTCCAGACATGGCCGTGCTCGGCATCGCTCGCGAGCACCTGGGGCCGCAGTGTCCGCACGAGCTGGTGGACTTCAGCCCGCTGCACCGCTGCCTGCACATCCACGGCGTGCTGGGCGCCAAGAACGACTTCATACAGTACTACAGGTCAGTTTAGGGTCATTTGTAGGGAAAGGAAACACAACATTGCTGACACCAGGCTGTGGACTGGACACGCGCGGCGCGGCGAGTGGGGTGACGGGCGGCGCGGCAAACCGCCGCCGCTGTCGTCCAAAACAGGTCCATACAATAGGGTATTATACTGTAGGTATCTAAATTATTTTACACCATACATGAAATAAAACACCAGATAATTATTAGAAAACACAGATAGGAGTTATTTTTAAACACAAGTCCGTCATTTAATAAATCGGATAGAAAAAAAACCGGGCAAGTGCGAGTCGGACTCGCGCACGAAGGGTTCCGTACCATAAAGCAAAAAAAAAACGGAAAAAAATGCAAAAAGAAAACGGTCACCCATCCAAGTACTGACCACGCCCGACGTTGCTTAACTTTGGTCAAAAATCACGTTTGCTGTATGGGAGCCCCACTTAAATCTTTATTTTATTCTGTTTTTAGTATTTGTTGTTATAGCGGCAACAAAAATACATCATCTGTGAAAATTTCAACTGTCTAGCTATCACGGTTCGTGAGATACAGCCTGGTGACAGACAGACGGACGGACAGCGAAGTCTTAGTAATAGGGTTCCGTACCCAAAGGGCAAAACGGGACCCCCGTTTTGCCCTTTGGGTACGGAACCCTAAAAAGTAGGTGAGTTGACCGTGATGTCACGATGTAATGTTTCATATAAATTCCATATTAGCAAATCATTTTGACAGTTCTAAAAAAGTAACTGATTTCACTAATAGGAAAATACCCTATTACTTACTACTTTACTTAATCGCGTAAAATTAAATTAAGTGTTATATTTTACCTCCGACGTGTCAAAGGCGGCATTCAAATCAAATCAAATCACAGCATTTATTTTCAGGCAACTAAGGCCCATAGATACATACCTTACAAACTAACATATACCTATATACAATAATAAAAATCTTAAATAGTAAAAAATCATTATCGTGGCGCGGTTTTTTGTTGCGGCGTCACTTGCTCTGTTGTAGGATTGGCATTGTCCCCGTGGTCTCGGAGAAGACTGGCATCTTCTTGACATCAACATCTTTTTTTCTTGATGTGGTGTGATTAATGCTTATTGTGTTTTTTGTTGTACTGTACGATTGTGTGAAATAATAAATGAATTTTGATTTTATTTATTTACATACTAATGGTTACAAAATCTCCGCAGAGCACAACGCAAGCAGCAAGCGCGCTTGGTGCTGATCCCGTCGGGTAACCTCCACGACAACATACAAAGCGTGAAGAACTACCTCAACGCAGTGCTGGGATTCTTCATACTGGAGGAGCATCTGCTCAGCACTGGTGCAGGGCTGGTTTCCAAGGTATTATTAACCTTTTGAACGCCATGTCTGTCATGAGCGGCGCAACCTTGGCGGAATGCACGACGTTTGGCATTGGGTTGTTGCTGCGCGCGTCAGTTGCTGGCGTATATTGGTGGTCAAGGGGTCACATAAAAAAAAAATAGGTATTTATGTATGGGCCACGAGTTGCCTGAAATAAAGATGTTCATTCATTCGTAAAAACAAATTATTTGTTCCCAAATAGTTCAATATGTTACTTTATACATAGTTCAACTATTTGGGAACAAATCAAATCTTTTTAGGGCTCCGTACCCAAAGGGTAAAAACGGAACCCTATTACTCCGGACTCGCGCACGATGCTCCATTACGCAAAACGGCAAAATAATCACGTTTATTGAATGGGAGCACCACTTATATATTTATTTTATTCTGTTTTAAGTATTTATTGTTACAATGGCAACAGAAATATATCACCTGTAAAAATCTCAACTATCACGGTTCATGAGATACTGCCTGGTGACAGACAGACGGACAGTGGAGTCTTAGTAATAGGCTCCCGTTTTTACCCTTTGGGCACGGAACCCTAAAAAATAAAACGTGACTTTAACTGGATGTATGTTTCTAAAACCTTCCATACTATAAGAGCGCTCTTTACAAGTGCAGAATAAGACGAAAATGGCGAAACTATAAGAACCCTAAAAAATGATATACTATTTCAGGATTGGCTTCTAGACACATGGAGTATGTCGGTGACCAAGGTGGCTTCGACTCTACGGACCAACACATCGCTCATCACAGACCCGACTCTCATGCTGAGCATCAAGCATCAGATAGTGCTGTTTATTAACACGCTTAAGTGAGTACTCAATGTCAAAATGACGGATAGCGATAAAGGATTATCAACGTGCAACGGTTTGTTAGATTTGACAGACCTTTTATGATTAACGGCAGTACTCACTGGCGGCCCTGGTATCGTCTTGGGTCGTCCCATTAGTTTTTCGTCAAGTTCTTAAATTAGTCCTATTCTGCTTTCGTCACTCATTCTACATTCGTCACAATCGTCGGTGGCTTTCAATGTAGAATGCGTGACGAAAGCAGTATAGGATTAATTTAAGAACTTGACGAAAAACGAATGGGACGACCCAAGATGATACCGCGGCCCTAATGCGAGTCTGTACTCTATAGGGGGCCTGCATGAACTATAAGAGGCCTGCATGAACTATAGGAGGCAGCTTAGGAGCCGTCAGATTTTGGTGCGAGGCGTAAATGTGACGTTTATGCTTCCGATGTAGCCCACAAGATGGCAGAACCTACTATGCACAAGGACCTACGAGAGCGGTACTCAAACGGTAGATGGTAGCACTTGTTTTGGCAATGTACATGTGCACATATGTTTCCGATTCAGGCCACAAGATGGCAGACCTCCCAACGCGCACGGTCCGTATTACTCATTAAATACTACTACTACTACTACTTAATGGCGCAGCTACCCAAAATGAGTCTTGGCCTCCGACACGAGTACACGCCAGTTGTCTCGATCCTGTGCCTCCTCATTATTATTAATATAAATTTATTTGCTAGAAATGTGGTAGGTGCAACGCACAGACAAGACATCCTCCAGACTGAGCATAGTAGCGCTACCTACAAGTGTCTTTGTGTGACGCCCGTGTCTTTGAACGGGCCAATCACGGCACGGGACTCGCTCACCTCGTCCCCCGCATCCCTGTATTTTTGGCAGCATCGGTTTCATGAAATAATTGCTATAAGCTCCGTCTAGAGCAGCGGTCGGCAACCTTTTAGCAGCCAAGGGCCACATAGTAGTTAACGGAGGTGACGCGGACGGATTACATACAAAATAGCCAAGGCGGCTCTCGGGCCGCAAGTGACAGGTTCACGAGCCGCATGCGGCCCGCGGGCCGCAGGTTGCCGACCGCTGATCTAGAGGATTCCTAGTCTATGGTACAAGGTGTGTTAACATGCAATTATGCATTAACAGATGCTACGGGCTGCCCGCGGATCCGCTCCCTCTACTCCTGCAAGAGATGGCAGAGCACTACACGGAGGTGCTGATGCAGCGCTGGGTGGTCGTGTTCAGGGATATACTCGACAACGCCACCTTCTTGCCCATCGAGGTAAACCTATTGTAACTAACAGTGTAAGGCCTAGATTCTATACTATCCGCAAACCAAACTGACAACCCAAGTAGTCAAACTTCTCATACACACTCACGTGGTTGTAGGTAGAGCCAAAAGCTTAAAAAGAGTAAGCCTACATCCCGGCAGTTGCAAGTGTCATAGGTTATGATTTCTCGATAATTTTTAGTTATTTATTACACGAGAAATTACATTTTCTTGTTATGGTCAAATCTCCACAAAACTACATTTAGTTTGACTTTGGAGTCAGGTATCAATCTCATTATTTTATACTTAATTACATTTATATTGTAATAGGCTTACATTGGGAGTTATATTATTAAGTACGTGCCTAGATATCATGAATACTCTATAGGGTAACACATCCCCTATAGAGTATTCAAGAGATACGTTTTCAAACCACACTACACACACATTAGTTTGATAATTCTCTAACGTTTTTTTTTAATCAGGTGGCTGATCAAGAGCAATACGACGGCGTAATGGACACATTCCCTTACGACGGAGAAGAATTAGAAGCACAGGGTTTCCCCAGGAAGTAAGTACCCGATATTGTTCCAGACTGTGTGTTTGATCAGTCAGACACAATTTACATACGTTTTTAAAGTAACTAATCTGTGTGCATATGTGTATTCGATGTGAAGACTTTTTGATATCACATAACAGTACGTCACCAGGCGTGTCTCACTCCGCGATTTCGTCGCTTTGCTACAGGTAGCTAAAAGTCCATCCGTTCAGCCCCAATTTTGGGGTTTGCCATAAGCCGCGCGTGGCGCTGTCGCCACCTAGCGGCCATATCTGTGCTGATCGTAACAGACGCGTTTTGTTAGAGAGTGTGTCTTCTGTACTTATTGTTAGTACTATTATTTATTCTGTGACGTCACAAACATGTTACCCCCTTATTCATAAACGTTTACTAAAGTTGATAAGCCGATAATAATTGTTCGTCCCTTTCCGACGTATTGGTATGATGGAAAGGGACAAATGATTATTATCGGCTTGGTAACTTTAGTAAACGTTTATGAATAAGGGGGTTAATCTTTAATTCAGATTTCCATCAAACTTGGTTATAGTTAGTTGTGTCTTATGTTCAAAAAATTTGAACTTTCTATCTAGTACGGGTCACTCACGTATTTTACGTGAGTGACCCGTTCTTAAGATATTTAATATGTCTGTGTCTCACGGAAGTTTTGTTAGTAGTCACATTTTGTATAAAGGGGTAGTGGTGCAAAAATGTGGTTTGATGTAAATCATACATTAACATACCCACTCGTTCCAGGTTCCCATTCTCGTCAATAGTCCCCGCGGTGTACGTGCAAGTGAAGGAGTTCATATACGCGTGGCTCAAGTACTCGGCCGGCCTCGGCCTCGGCGGGGGCCGGCGCGCGGCCGCGGCCAGGCACTCGGCCTCGCTGCTGCTGAGCAGATCCTTCACTGGATGTCTGTCGGCGCTGTTCCGGCATCCTTTGCCTCTGATGCAACTTGTCCAGGTAAATATCTGTCTAATAACATAAGACTCCCAAGAAAGGTTGAAAAATTCTTATTTAAAGTCTATAGCATAGTCTAATAAAACATGGTCTTCTCTTCCCAGTGTGACACAAGCCTACGTCACAATAACATGGCCGCTATATATAGCGCTATCGCATATTATCATATAGCGCTGTCGCATGATGACGTAGGCTTGTGTCAGTCACGTGAGCACGAAAAGACGGGAAGAGAGTACCAGGCGGAGTATATTATTATACCATGGTCTATAGCATAGTTCATACACGTGGCTTAAGTACTCGGCCTCAACGCCCTTGAAAATAAAGAGCATCGAAAATGTAAACGCTGTTTTATGAAGCTTATATAATTAAAAATGCCCCAAACAAGTTCGCTTTTAAGAAATCGGTACGTGCTTTCTTTGCTGGTAGAATGAAGGATTCCTAGTTTTAGTTATATAATTTATATATTTTATTGTATATATTTAATGTTAGGTATATATTATATGTATCGTGTATATTTTGATGTACTTGTATATGTGTGTTAAAATTCTTTAAATTAGCGTTGCGGTTTATATAAAATTTTGTTAGTAGTAGTAGCAGTTGCACCGCCCACAATCTCTCTGCTTTGCCTTAAGGTTGACTGGTAGAGAATGCTTTTGGCGTTAAGTCCGCCTTTTGTACGATAAGTTTTCTTTTGTACAGTCAGCAGCAGAAGTCGCTATACACTCCAGGTGCTCAAAGAGAGGTAAACGTTTAAACTGTCAAAAAGTTGTTGGCTGTCATAGTAGTATTTACTTGTGAGCGCTTAACGTGTCACAAATATCTTAACAGTCGCTATTCATTAATGTCTACACTTACAACAAGTCATTGATACCTTAGCTGTCAAAAAACCAATGGTATCTAAGCGGTCAACGTGTCAAATATGTCTGAACAATATGGAAAAATAGACTTTAAAGCATACAAGTATGGTGGAATATTGAATGAAAGATAGCCATGCTAATTTCAGGTAAAGCGTTTTGACAATCATCGAAAGCAGTACAGTCTTGTCATCACATACATCTATCTCACGTTTTATCCTTCAACCATTTGACAGGAGCCTCTCGGTCAACTTACTGCAAACTATTTCTTTTAACAGAATCGTCAAAACGAATGACACATAGCGAAAGCTAACTGAAGCGGAATTTAGAGCCAATTGTCAAGGCACGTTGTGGTCTCAGTAACAGGCGTTTGCTTTTCAAAGCAGAGACCGCGGGTTCAAATCTCAGTCGTACGCACCTAGAGATTACAGCTTTTTATTTTTTTGGGTTTCATATCTATTATTAATTTCATAATTTGTGTCTTTTGATTTTATGCTATATAATTTTTGAAGCTATGTCACTGTAGCGTATGTACGACTTTCTATCAGAACGTTGTAATAGGTTTGAACTCGCAGTGGGCGTTACTTTGATTACTCCTGTGCGGATAAAAGCGGCCAAGTGCGAGTCGGACTCGCCCATGAAGGGTTCCATAGCAGCAAGCAACAATAAAATTGCGGTTTACGATTTATGACGTATTAAAAAAAACTACTTACTAGATCTCGTTCAAACCAATTTTCGGTGGAAGTTTGCATAGTAATTTACATCATTTATTTTTTTTAGTTTTATCATTCTCTTATTTTAGAAATTACAGGGAAGGACACACATTTTACCACTTTGGAAGTGTCTCTCGCGCAAACTATTCAGTTTAGAAAAAAAAAATATTAGAAACCTCAATATAATTTTTGAAGACCTATCCATAGATACCCCACACGTCCTATACGTGATGATGAAAAAAAATTTTGAGTTTCAGTTGTAAGTATGGGGAACCCCCAAAATTTATTGTTTTTTTTTTCTATTTTTGTGTGAAACTCTTAAAGCGGTTCACAGAATACATCTACTTACCAAGTTTCAACAGTATAGTTCTTATAGTTTCGGAAAAAAGTGGCTGTGACATACGGACGGACAGATAGACAGGCAGACATGAGGGACATAAGGGTTCCGTTTTTTTGCCATTTGGCTACGGAACCCTGAAAATGGTGGTCTCTTCGAAAACTTACTAAATTAAATTAAAGGATATGAAAACAATGCATTTTATTAATTTCAGACATCATATTTCAAAGTAACATTAAATTTAAGCTTAAGACCTACACAATCGATATTAAATAGAAATAGTCTTAGTTTTATTTTTCAAAACGTTCGGGGTTCGATTCCCGAGCTGAGTACACAATTTTAAATGTATGAATGCAGTTTTTCGTGTTACTAAAATCGATGACATGGTTCCTAAGAAGAGATCGGTGTATATCTTATAGTATCAGATTTTCCCATACTGGCCGATCTAAATGGGCCACCCTGTATAGTATATTTTAGTACAATAAGCGGGCTAAATAAATATATTAACATATATAATATGCTCTAGGGTTTGGAAGAACAGCCGCATATGACAATTAAAATAAAAAAAACCGATCATACTCGTAGAACCTACTTATTTATTGTCTATGTTTGACACTTAACGATAAAATACTTCTTTAAGAAAGGAGGTGTCAATTCATAGCTGCGGCAGTATTTATTTTAAAGTTAAACAGATAAAATGTTGATGCTTAGTTACCATTGAAATAACAACTGCTTAGCAACTGGTGGCACCCTGGCTGCTGACGTACGTGATTTGCAGTGCGTGTAGGTATTAATGACAGCAGCTTGAATTTGAGCGCTTAGTTACCACTGACATTCTAACCGTTATTGTCATTGTGATTAAATAAGGGTGTATGTGTTAAAGAAAAACTCAGAAGTTAAGGTATATGTGACGAACTGAAAGCCTAAGTGAAAATGACAACTAAGATGTCCTTATTTTTGTGACGATTGAAGTGTATATGTTTTCTTGGACACCTTGCCCGCTCAGGTATATCTGCTGCTGACTGTACAATAAAGTTTAAATAAGTAAATAAATAAATAATGCGATCCGCGCGGCAATGGTTCCCTTTGCATTTGTAATTTGACCCCTAAGCCTCAGCCATAGTAGTAGGTCAGACTAAGGAAAACATTTTTCCGCAGCCTCTTCCGTGCCGGCAGTTTTTATCATGCTGGCCTCGTACTCCTACGCCGCTACCTTCGCCGTGTATAAATACTAAAGTAAAAAAATTCAGCAATATATCGTCCTGCTAAAAGATCATTTCGTAATTTACTTACCCACCTTTTACCCATCTTTGTTTACCTGCCTCTATTTTCAGATAATCGTGGACACCCACTATCTCGAAGACGCGACCATATGCCTTTACGAGTTTATAAGCAACATCACCGGTTCAGAGCTGGTCACTACACAGGTAAGTTATTTCATTTTTTTAATGGAATTGTTATTTACCTCATTCAAATGGAATTCATCGACCAAGGTTCTACCTTTAGACTTCACGACGGAGACTGTCCCAGCTTTTTCTTCCGTGCCAAGTTTAGGAATTTCTATGTGATAGATAATAAGCGATCTGACAGCGGTCGTGATCTCCAAGATGCCAGCACGTAAGCCATCGCGTCTCTGCTTTGCTTTGGCCGAAAGCTGCCGCAGATCCGCCTCTACATTCAGGGCTTGCGAACGTTGCATAATTAATTAACCTCTAGCCGCCCATACGTCAAACCTTGCCAAGCAAAATGACATTTTATTTTGTCAACACAAAGTTCAAATTAGAATGGAACAGGAGACCTTTTTATAGGTGTCTGGGCGACTAGAGGTTAAGGCAACTAGTCGTTTTTGTACCTGTAAGTAGGTACCTACCCACAATAAATTTAAATTTTTTTTTTAATTGTGTTGCAGGCGGCAGGCAGCATGTTCCAAGCGGCCCGCGACGACGCAGAGAAACAAATCTGCGACAACCTCGAAAAGAAAGTGGACGAGTTCCTTGACCTCGAGAACTACGACTGGTTGCTGGTCGAACCGACCGGACAGGCCTCCGCATTCGTTACAGACATGCTGAGCTACCTGTCCGGGGTGTTGACTTCTTTAGAACAGCTACCAGAGCGGGCCAGGTTAGTACATAAACTAGAAGAAAGTCTATGAGTTAGATCTTGAGAACTGCGACTGGTTGTTGGTCGAACCGACCGGATATGCCTCGGCTTTTGTTACACTTCTTGACTTCTTTCGAACAACTTTATAAAATGAGAACATAGGATTAGCACACAGTTAAAGAAACATTTTCGTTAGATTAACAAAATCGTCTCACTTACAGAGTGGCAGCGGTGCGCGCAGCGACCAACCGCATCGCGACCCGGCTGCGCAACCTGCTGCTCGACCCGGCCGTCAAGCAGATTTCGTCCGGAGCGCTGTACCAGCTGGACCTGGACGTGATACAGTGCGAGCAGTTCGCGGCCGGCGAGCCCGTGCCCGGCCTCAGGGAGGGCGAGCTACTGGAGCAGTTTACTAGTCTACGGTAAGCATAATAAGGGTCGTGTACAGTCTGTCTGGTCTGGTCCGTCGGCTGTCTGTCATGAACTGATGTGATTTTATCCTCTGATTGTCATGTCTAATATGTCCGTAGTTCCGTGGGTCTAACGATTTCGATGACGCCCGCGGCCTCGCGCCCAAAAGGGCCTCGCACGAGGCCCCTTCGGTACGGCACATAGCAAAAAAACGGGGCCTCACAGATGCGACTTCGCCCACGGCTAGATTAGTTCACGCTACGCCACTGCTGAATGATTCTGTTCACCTATAAAAGACATTTTAGTAGGTGGCTAGTTGACGGTTTACCCTACTTTATTCTAGTATTAGGGTTCCGTACCCAAAGGGTAAAACGGGACCCTATTACTAAGACTGCTGTCCGGCCGTCCGTCTGTCACCAGGCTGTATCTCACGAACCGTGATAGCTTGACAGTTGAAATTTTCACAGATGATGTATTTCTGTTGCCGCTATAACAACAAATACTAAAAACAGAATAAAATAAAGATTTAAGTGGGGATCCCATACAACAAACGTGATTTTTGGCCGAAGTTGAGCAACGTCGGGCGGGGTCAGTACTTGGATGGGTGACCGTTTTTTTTTTGCCTTTTTTTGCATTATGGTACGGAACCCGTCGTGCGCGAGTCCGACTCGCACTTGATTTATTATGTATATAGTTATCTCTAGATATTAATAGTTAAGTAATTAAAACTTTATTTCCAGCCAGCTTCTCGATCTGATCACCGGCTGGGACTGGTCGTCCTACCTCCACGACATCAACATGGAGGGCAACAAGTACAGCCTCGTGACTCCGCGCGAAGCCGCCACGCTGCTCGAAAAGCTGAAGGAAGCCGAGTC
Source organism: Cydia fagiglandana (assembly GCF_963556715.1). Lineage (NCBI taxonomy): Eukaryota > Metazoa > Arthropoda > Insecta > Lepidoptera > Tortricidae > Cydia > Cydia fagiglandana. The sequence continues at coordinate 16,876,663 of NC_085940.1, forward strand.
GAAATCTTCCGTCTTTGCCGTTTTGAAGAAGAACGAGAGGGACAGGAGGAAGCTGCTCGACACCGTTTTGAAGCAGTTGAAACAACTGCAAAATCAGGATGGCTAGATATCCTTAACTATAGCAGCACAGAATAAGAAATAGTACTACCGTACAGAAAGGAAACTTCCTACAAAACCGAAGTTTGACAGCGGTTCAGGGTCGAGCCATGCTGTCTCTTTCTAATATATGGCACTATGCCTTTCGGCTATTTAGGGTTGCCAAAATTCAAGTTATTATCTTATCTGTCGTCGTGCACGCAAAGGGTCGTCAAGTTGTGTCAACCCTAATAATTGCTCGGAGCAATGCTGAGCCGAACGGAACCGAGTTTGCCCGAAGTCAAGAGTTTCGCATGACCTAAGAGTGGTACTCCATCGGTCCAATGTCGTTGCATTTCACTCTCTCATTAAGCAAAATGTGAGACAAAATACACATTGGACAGCTGGAATACCACCCTTATCAGCTATAGCAAAGGGTAATTTTATTTACAGTATAGCAGATTAAAAGCAAGAAAACTTCGTGCCTCGAATTTAATAGCTGAAGTACACTCGCCATCAGATATATCGGGGCCGAGGTGCTCAAAAATATCTGAACACGCACTCTAACGCCTTGACAATAGAGGCGTGCTCAGATATTTTGTGAGCGCCTCGGCCGCTCCGATATATCTGATGGCGACTGTAAGTACATGTCACTGTAGCGCTAACTAGGGGCACGATTGTTTCTACGAACCTCTTTAACAACCAACTCTTTGGGTTTTATCAGTATTTGTCTTGAAAATCTTGAGAGCGATCAATTTGTATTGCTAGTGGAAGTAATATTATAAAATATATCTCGCATATTTTAACCCCTCGAGTCGTAGGCATAGACAAAACAATGTCAGAAACTTTTAACGCTTTCGACTTTTCATACATTTTGTATGAAATCGCGTGGGGTTAAGCTTTTAGTGCCTTTGTGTGTTAACTCTTTGACCGCCTAATGACTCCTCTACACGATGGGCCAACGCTGGCCACTTCAAGGGACGCAGCCATGCGGTAGACTGAGATAGCAATATCACTTGTTCCCTCTAACGCATAAATGCGTCCCTTTGAGTGGCCGGCGATGGCCCATCGTGTAGAGGAGCCATAAGATGCCGCGCGGCTACAACCCAATCCCTCGTACATTCCCATAAAGGCCCCAGTACACAATGGGCCATCGCCAGCCACTCAAAGGGACGCAGCCTTGCGGTAGTATGAGATAGCAATATCACTTGCTCCCTCTAACGCATAAATGCGTCCCTTGGAGTGGCCGGCGATGGCCCATTGTGTACTGGGGCCTTAAGGTTCACGACGACGCGCGGCCCGCGATAGGCGTGGCATTCAAAGGGTGAACTTCCGGTTAGATAGGGTCGCTTAGAATATAATCTAAAAATAGACAGTAGGATGAAAATGGTACATTTAAAACTCATTCACTTATCTCTGATATTAATTATTTAAGTAATTTATACATCAACTAATGTAGTGATAGTGAGCATTTATAGTTTTTTAGAAATCATATTATTACATGTATGAATTATGTAATGGAAATTTTATTTGTATGCAGGGCCGGATTAACCCTAAGTCAAAGTAGGCAACTGCCTAGGGGCCCCGCCTCGGCTTGGGGGCCCCGCCTCGGCTAGGGGGCCCCGGCGGCACAGCGCGCACCAAATAAAATTCTCAAAAGGCTCAGAATTCATGAGTAAATTTTTTTATGTTATAATAATGAATATGCTTTGTTGTTGTTTTTTTTCGATCCATTATTTAAATTAATGAAGTACTGTAATAAAATTGAAGCAATACGTAAAAGTTTACGAGGCGCATTCTGCGTAGGTACCTGTTGTAAAGTTGTAATAATAGAGGTTTTCTTTAATGTGTTCCACATCTCCTCTACTTCAGCTTAGCCTTTGGCGTCGCTGCGCCAAGCTCGGCCTGCGGTCTCACTTTTTAATACAAAGGACATTGGTTCGTGTCTGTGCTGAACTATTTATCCTGAAGCCTGATGAAGCACGGCTTTGACTTCTCATGAAAGCTCGCCTCACTGGGGCACTTCGGACTTTTAGGCCCAGATGAATAGATCGATACCCGGTCTTTTAACACGGTTTCACATTTGCGATATTGTCAAAAAAATTCGCGCTCGCTGCGCTCGCGTTTATTTTTGGTTCTTTAATTAAATTGACTGGTGAATTTATAGAGGTACCTAGACCAAGAAAAGTCTGCAATGATTTTGATAGAATACGCAGTGCAAGTGTTATTATACGTCATAATTTCATAGAAGTTTTGACGTTTAACATAACACTTGCACTGCGAGTGCTATCAATATTATTGCAGGCTTATGGTCGGACAATGGCTGTTCAGCCTCTCAAAATATTATAACTATTGAGAAAATCAACTTTGCGGCACTAGTGAGCTTAGCTTTTAGCCTCGCTTAAAATTGGCCATTAGAGGTAGATAAGAAAGTGACGCTGAAGCTCTCATCTTTGGTATTCCACTGGGAATTGGCCTTAAGCCTAAAGGGCTCTCCCCACACTTGACGCGACGCGGAATCGGCAAAACCCGATAGAATAAAGCTTTATGTCCACGCAATAAGAGCGAAAAAGACATCGTTCGATTTGGATCGGCTCGGCCGACGCCTGAAGATTGAAATTAAAAACGCAAACTTTTATTTCCCTGTACTGAATGTGCTGTGTGCAGAATTGACTGTAGGGGGCCCCGACATCCTTAATCCGGCCCTGTTTGTATGTATTAGTTGTCAATATAAGATTATAATAATTATAGAGTATTGTTACTATTGTTGCGTTTTCTTTCTACCAAGTTTTTCAAGTACAAATTGTACAGTCCCGTTTTCTTATATAGGTCGATTTGTAAGAGACACTACAGCACAGATTATTAATATGTCACTACAGTAATTCCACTTTTTAATTTCTACTCTTTTTTGTCAAGACTGTATTTAGTGAAGTAATTTATTCCACATATTGTGTGGGCATTGCCTTACCCGCAAAAGCAAGGTGAAAGTTTAGTGTCAGATGGACAAGCTAAAACTATTGACGCTATCTCATCAGCTTAAAAGAGGCAAAGCCATTTTCAGTCAAATGATATACTATAAATAGTTTAGGTTTAGGACTCGTTACAAACCACTTTTTATGTATAAACATTATCAATCAATGGTGAATTGCACAAGAAAATTGAACAATTTGTTCAGGATTATTGTGTAACCTCTAATACTTTTGGGGCAGCAATTTTAAGAAAAAGACTTAGCAAGAATTTACAACAAAATAAAACTAAATCATAGTTTATAACTAATTTATTATCCGAACAGCTTAATCCTCGTTATCTTCATTGTCGCTGTCAGCATTGATGTTGAAGTAGCGGAGCTCGTAGGAGTCATGAGCCGAAGCGACCACACGCAGCCAGTCACGGAGGTTGTTCTTCTTGAGGTACCTCTTTGTCAAATACTTAAGGTACCTCTTGGAGAAAGGAATGTCTGTAAAGCGTTGGAAACATCTCAATGACCTGGAATTTGATTGTACCGTGATATACCCCACGGTTGGGTCCCTGCCGGACTCTGCCACCGATTCACCCCGGCCTACTGAGGTGAGCGGTGCCCACCCCCGCGGCGTGGACGCGCCGGCAGGGCTGCCGCAGTGAGCTACAGAGAATGGGCTCTGAAGCTCCTGTGGCCGGGTTAATGGCTGACCAGCCAAAGGCATTGCAAGATATATGTTGTCTTTAACCCATTTTAACACTATGACAAACATTTAACAATGAAAGTGGAAGTTATAGGAGGGATATCTCTCCTCTTCCATCATAGTAATATAAGTATTCCTATTTTGTAATTACGAGATATTGGACTCGCAATAAGATTTTCTACTGGACCAAAAAGCTAACTTTTTGGTCTGTGTCACACGAGGCAAAAGTTCACTGCAATGTTCATAAAAATAAAAAAAATATTCTGGTTTTTTATGAAGGCTTCAGAGTCTCGTTTGAATAATATTAGTTGAAAATACTTGCGCCAGTTTGCACTTTACATAACCTCAAAATTTCGTGGCGGAAGTTCAAAGGGATATTTAGTGATAATTTAATTTTAACGCCTGGAAAAATGGGATTAGAAAAACCAAATTAGACACTAACCTGCGCTGACGGCGACCTTGGTCTTGTCTCTGGCGACGACAACGTGGTTGCCCAGGTTGTTGGTCTTGCCCTCCACTTTGACGTGTTCCTTGAGGTATTTCTCGAAGTTTCCTACATCGAGAATGCTGTCCTCGGCCGGGTGCGTGCAGTCGATGGTGAACTTCAGGCTGATCTTCCTCTTGGCTCCCTTTCCGCGGATTTTACCGCCCTTCACTCCTTTCTTGCCAGTTTTCTGGTGCAACTGGGTCTTCTTGGGTGCCGGTTTCTTCGTCACTGCCATCTTGACCTATAGGTGCAAAAATATGTTATTTACTGCACAACACCAACGAGATTTCAAACTGAATTAAAAAAATTGTGAAATAATCTCGTTAACCTACCGAACACGTGTATAGCGTTCACGGCGTTAACAGCAAAATGGCCGAATTGAGCTGTGTTGCTACAGCAAGTCCAAACTATCTGACAGAAACGTCTCGTTCCACGAATGAATTACCTCTATATGGCGCCTGCATATTCGAGCGATAGAGATGCACATAACAATTTTCGATGTTAGCGGTAGGTTTTCTGTTCTTTTTAATTTCAATAAACCCTAAAAAAGATTCCAGATTATTGAAATATAGTTCTTAATATCTCTGGAACAAAATATTTTTGAAAAAAAAACTCTTGAGGAAAGTATTGGTCAAATAATGTCTCAAAACATTTCAATACGTATCGTATGATTCATATTTTCCAAACGAAAGTTTGTTTATTTTATTCTGGAAAATATAATAATGTTAATGGAACGCTTTTTTTTCATAAGTGGCAATTCTAAAATAAATGTCAATTTACGATGTTGCTCTCTCCAATAAATAGTTATAATTGTTGCCATAATCACATTTCATTTAGTGAAGTCAGACGGGGTGATCAAATCGACGGATTTGATCAGAAATGAAATTGGCATCAATTTAATCACCAAGTTTACATTTATGATGATATTAGAGCCATATCTTCTTATAGTTTGTTATAGAGCTCTCTAAATTGAAAAACTGTCCCAAAACGAAAATACTGGTGTCACAAATTGGTATTCTTGCGTCCGCGCCCCATTTTATCGGTAATATCGGTATTGATCCTTGTGTTTTTCCCAGTTGGCTATTTCGGTTATTAGACGGCATTTTTATGCAGGCTCTAGCCGGGTGGGATGCGTGCGTTCAAGGTATTCTCTGCCAGTCAACCTGATGAAGCAGTATAATCATAATAATTTACAATACCAAAGTGCCTACGAATTTACATATTTGGAAGATTAAACATTAATTTCTAGTACCTAGTTAAAATACATGATTCACGTCACTCCACTGTATCACGCTCCTGACTCACTTCCCTCCCTAAAATAGTTTCCTGTAATAATCTATTTATAAAACCAAAACTAATTAAGATATGAATAATATGCGTAGAAGAAATGTTTGTTTTATTCGATGATAGTAACAAAACAGAGATGTATAGCGTTTTCATTGCAGTTTGCAGTCTAGTTTAGCGAGTATGTACCTCTAGGTACATAGAAATTAGAAAAATTAGATAACTTACATATCAACAAATTAAGTTTTAACGAAAAACCATTACTAATAACATACCTTCCTATGATTTAATAGTATCCATAAGTATACCTACTTACATCTAAAGTGCCTGAAGTAATAGTAGGCATCTAAATATATAATTAAAAAGAACCAGAAACCATGCAGAGGGCACGTAACGTACAGTAGCTGCCCCGCTTGTGTACAGCTATTGTCTTCGCCCCACCTCGATGATTTTTATTTCCCATGACATGAATGAACCGTGCTATTCGCTTGTCGAGGTCACGACACTTTTTTACCTGAGACGTGATGTAATGCCCTTGAGTTTTTGATACACGCATTCTCAGCGCTATGTTAACTAAGATTTAATTGAAGCTTCATTTGCTAACTAGATTTTAGCAAAATTGATAGTGTGCATATGATTTACGATTTCAAATGAGCGCGAGTTTTCAAACTAAACAAACTAGCGCATGCGTAATAAAGTTATCTCGAAATCGTGAACTTCTTCGTGAAGGAAAAATGGTCGCACACAAGTGCAGTTTATTTACGCGCTCCGTCGTGATCGCGAGTGATGTAAACCTATTTTTGAAGTTAACCTCACTTTACCTGTGAAAGGTGATTCATTTAACAACAGTGTTTTGGAGCAATGTAAAATTTATTTAGTACTTTATGTGAGACAAAACAGTGAGAAGTTGCGGCATCGGTTTTAGTGATTTGCGAAGAAAATGACGTGCGAGAAACTAAAATAAATCGATAAGAGAGCGGGTCACGATGTCAGACAAATGAAAGATGGATAATTGTTTCGTCGCATGTGGCTGTGATGATAACGGAGGAGTGACCACAGCCGATTTAGACCGGTATACGGACAAGATAGAAAATGTGCTCAACGATGAGAAAGGCAGGAAGTTCTTTAGAAATTTTATGTTTACATCGAGGATGAAAGACGGTCGGCGTACACTAGATTTCTGGGAACATGTCGAGAGGCTACTTAATTACAAAGAAAATACTGAAAGTGGATCTTATCGTTCGTATCTGAGAGACTTGGACCGGTTAATAGACGAAGCTGAGAGGATAGAGGAACTTGATTTCGCTACTATGGAGAAACTAACGATCGCACGAGATTCTGAAGACAAAGAACATATACTTGAAGCACTCAGATTATTGAAAGTAGAGTCCACTAAAGCACTTAGGAGAGAATATAATGCTTTCAGACGTCAATATATTAAGAAATAAGATTTTTCGAGCACTAGCAGTGCCTTGCATTTTGAAGCATTTTTAAAATTGGCGCCATCCTTGTTAGACTGTGTAAAAAAAGTATGCATTTTGGAAGTAGGTGCCATTTTAAACTGGTCTGGAAACCTACGTATATTTTAGCCTGTGCAATGCTTATTTATTGTAATAAAAGTACAAACATGATGTACATTTTTAGTTTAAGTAGGTCAGTTAAGCACCTTAACTAGTTGCCTTGTTAATTGTGGTGTTTAGTCAGACAATTGACCGGAAAATACATTATTTAATTACATTTAAGCGACTTTTAATTACCTTTCCTTAATACCTATACTGCTACAAATTGAGAATACAACAATAATATCAAGTTGTTTGATTTTTATCAATCAAAAATCTTTTCTCCTTTGGACAAATAGGTACTTATATACCTAAGTTTATTTGTATGCACATAAAAACATTTTTTTTACCGGTTTCCGAAAATAAGTACCCATTTTACATTACCTATGTCCAAAGGAGAGGAGAGAAAACCTCATTGCTATGTATGTATAACCCACATAAAACTGATCATCTTGATGTAGTCTGGCCACTGGCCAGCCATCATCATCTTATCAGTGTCAGAGGGCCTACCGCGAACCACGTTCGACGTGTTGCCTGTCACACTTACGTACGAATATACAAGTGCGACAGAGATGCAACCCGTCGAACAGTTCGCGGTAGGCCCTCAGTAGCTGAAGTAATATTTAAAAGGTGAGTGCCGAAGTAGTGGGTTGGTTGGCATAGTATGCCTAGGTAGACCGGTAACATACCGCTATCCTTATCGAAAGCTACAGTTCTACCTGAAGTATTAGGAAGGCCCAAGATGTATTTTTGCTATTTATAACAGACCGGTGAGTGCCGAAGTAGTGGGTTGGTTGGCATAGTATGCCTAGGTAGACCGGTAACATACCGCTATCCTTATCGAAAGCTACAGTTCTACCTGAAGTATTAGGAAGGCCCAAGATGTATTTTTGCTATTTATAACAGACCGTATAACTACCTCGCTATTTTGCTTTCTATAAAACGAGTAATACTAATATTATGCTGTGACGGGCCGAACAAATGACGATGACGTGCCTAATTACAAAAGATGAATGCCCTACCGGGGATAAAGTATCTTTTGTAGGGATATTCAAATGATGAAAAGCTGACACAATTGAGACTCGTTTGATAATTCGCTGGTGCATAGGACATGCTTGCATAAATGAAAACATAAGAGATGACAACATAGACATATATATATTACTTGATGACAAGCTGAGGGGCATGTAGAGAATTCTTTGCCTGAATGTCAAATCATTTAGATTCCTTTCAGTAGGGTCCATCCATATATATATTATACTACTCTTTGGGTCCATCCACAATACTCGATACTACACAATGTGGTCTAAAAGTATTAATCATAAAGTTACAATACAAACAAATAATAATTATGAATTGTTTATTATAAACTAACTAAAATGAGATTAAAACACTGCAAATACTGCACAGTAAATTACTAATTGTAACAACATTTTAATTATTTAAAATGACACCTACCTTTAATCAATGTATTCCAATCAGTATTTTTAAAATATTGTAAATGCATAATTTACTGACATCAAATTATATAAATTACTTTTTTCATTTAACTTACAAAAGACAATCATTTCCCTGCTTATCTACAAATTATATGAAACTTCAATAAAATCTTATCACATTAATAGTAGAGTCCATTTCTCGAATAATTTCGTTTTAAATACATATATTTCTGTTTAAAATTAATCACTAGGCTCTGGATTCAGGCTACCTGCATTTCTAGGTCTTCTTCCATGAGTAGTACATCTCCAGTGGTTTGTTCACCTGAAATCAATAAATGGCTTAGTGCTACACTTAAAAAACTAAACTATTACTTTTTTACATTATCGAGGAATAATTAACGCGTCCTGAAGGTATTTCGTGTTTATAGAAAGCTAATAATATTTTCATTATGGAAATATAAAACTTCGACGCTCATACATAAATATGAGAGGATCAGAAATTTTGTCATGTGGAAATTTCGCAAATTTTGAAACTTTCCGAGGGCACATTTACCAGTTAACATATAGTCATGAATTTAATTTTTTAACAAGCAGAAACGTCTGCGAAGGTTGCTATTTAGCTAACACACAGACAGTAATTTTTCCACTTTAAAATTTATTCTATGTTTCATAGTCGTGAATGTCATGATCATTATAGTCTAATAACAATAAGTATCTACCCTTTTGCTTAAAAACAATCTAAATGCATAATTTGTGAATCACAATAACACTGATTTGGAGATCAGCCAAATAGAATAATGTATTCATTTGAATGACTCTTCGGTCCCAATAGGTTTATTAGGTTTACAGTATGAATATTGACCAAGATGTCAGTATTTAGCTCTATTCAGATCCAAGCAGGTCAGTGATGATAGAGTATGGAAATATTAACTTTCCCCTTTCTCGGTTGAAATCAACCAACCACATGTGGAATTTATTTATGTTTAAACAATTACCTTCCAAAACTTATCATTAATTTGGCGGAGAGTCTGCGAGCCGGCCAGTGGCACAAACTGCCCTGGCGCCGGAGCCACATAGATGCAGAAGTTGAGCAACCGGTATGCTTCAGGGAGCTCCGCATCAAGGTCCAGCGTGAGTCTCATTGCCAGGTATTTGCTCAGGTGGTCCACTGTAAATAATGGTGGTCAATTGGAATCAAGTGTGGACAGATTCAGGATGAGATTATAGAGTAAATAGCATCAAAATAAGTTCCGAGGTCAGGTAGTTTAGGATTTTTCGTCTTGTTTGTGTTGTTCAGTTTTTTCAATCCGATCCTTTTTTTTGCATGCATTTGGTTACACTTTTTCTAATAAGAATTGTATAAATTTACTATGATGACAAACAAAGTTACTAGCAAAGTTATGTTGGTTGTACTATGATACTTAAATTTTGTCTGATGGAGCATTCCATGAAATTGTCTACCGTTGTCCCGTACAAACAAACGCGAAGTTTCTGAAGATTTAAAGGAATAAGAGTTTCCTTTTCTATGGCAAATGGTCAAAAATATGCACAGAAAAATAATCGCCTGCTTTAAATGCCAAGAAAAAAGTCGCAACACAGGAAATAAAATGCGTTTGTACGGGACAGCCCGTGGAATGCTCCTGATATACATACAAATGTAGTGAATAATCCTTTACGATTTTATGAATGAACTGTTATGCTATTTCAGTCAGTCTCAGTACAAAAGTACTGAGTTTGACTGAAGTAGGATGACAAATACGAATGTTTCCGGAGAAAATACGATGGCTAAGGATTGTTCACAACATCTGTAACAGTAAAGACTGTACTAAATAGGTACTTATAGGCCTTATAGCGTTATTCATAAAATAAACGTGTTACTGGCCTGAATAAGCTATAAAACATTGTCTTCATCATTTTGACTTTTGTATTTATAAGAAAGGGATAAAACTAGGGTTGCAAATAGAAAAAAAAACAAATGTTTTTTTTCAAATTTATGAAAAAAGCATGAAAAAAAACCTGGCACCATGTTTTTTTTTCAGATGAACAAAAATATGCCACAATAACGGTTTTTCGTGATTTATTTATATAAGTAACTTAAAACTAAGTGCCCCGATGCGGCGACGAGAGGCGTTGGTGTTGCCAACAGTAAATTGCGATAACTACCACTACAGATTTCATTTATGTTGTTATTAATCAAAGTTGTTAAATTAAATTGGTTTAATGGTTAACATAAAGTCTAAAACAAGTAAAACAACCGTATAAAAGTATTAACTGCCTTGCAAATTTTGAGTTTTTATACTTTTGAAAAAAAACGTACTCCAGAAAAAAAACGGTATTTTTTCACGGTTTTTTTTCATGTTTTTTTTTCAAGTCAGAAAAAAAACCGTTTTTTTACAACCCTAGATAAAACATAAATTAACTAAATCAGGCCTGTAAAGTTTTATGAATAAGGGGGTTATTGATGTTATTATGTACTTTTGAATTAGCGTTAATGTCTGTATTGCAAACAGATAAAAATACCTGAGTATAAAATGGATAAAACAATGTTTTACAAAACCTACCGGAAGCATTCGCTGTAGTTTTAATGTATCTGACAGAGCTATCCCGCAGTGCCCTCATGAGCTGGTTGTCTCCAGTCATCTCTGTGGGGTGCGGCTTGAAGACCAGCTCAATCTCGTTGGGGTTCAGGGGCTCGCCTTCCCCCTCTGTGTCCATGGAGTTCTCGCCCTCTGTCCTGAAACGGCACACTTGAATTTGAAGATTTTGGACAAGTGAAAAATATTAAAGTTTTTTCTGTACACTTTTTGTTGCTCGTAACATTGGTTTAACTCTATAATGGACCAGATTATAAAATAAATAAAAATACAAGAAGATGATGTTATGGGGTAGGCATTTTATTCTTATTGTTCCTATTAAAGGCTTAAAAATGATGTATAAGTAAATTTCTCATATTAACACAATCAAAATAGAAAAAGCACCATATCATTTGTGACTTGACAGCAATGCTAGTGGCATATTAAATATCATTAATCTGCCCGAGAGACTGCGAGCTAGCTAGAGTACAACAAACTGCCTCAGTGCGGGAACCACATAGATGCACAAGTTAAGCAACCCAAACAAAAAAAATTATCTATGGTTAGTAGTGCAAACCTATGCAATATTTTTTAGAGCGAAAATATTATGATGATAATATTAAGGTAGGTAGGTAACATAGTTTTACTCACCTGCCATCACTAGATTCACTTTCCTCGCTGCGCTCAGAAGTCAAAACCGACTTGGCTCTTTTAGTGATGCTCGTGTTTTTTGAAATGGAGCTAATATTGGACGGCACCGGCGATGGCGTGCTCCTCACAGAGGGGGGGTTGGATGTAGACTGACCAGGAGGCGTGGGGTTACCCGTTGACGTCGCAGTGCCATCCTTAGGAGCCGACGAACTACTACCGTTTTGAGCGTCCGACGCCCCATTAGAATTAGACAGACTGCTGTTATCATCCGCGCCTGCTTTACGCGACCTCTGAGGCCTGTTTTGAGACTGCAATTTGATCCCCTCTGTTATCGAATTCACTAAAGACGCCTGCGAGTGAGACATATTCAGTTTAGCCAACACCCGCTCCTGATGGGCCTCATACTCATCCCTGCTAGGATATATCTTTGATATCAATAAGTCGAAATTAGGATCCGGTCTTAGAGAACGTTTCGACACTAATTTCTTACGACATGTCGGGCATTCTTTGTTCCCTGATCGCAGAGCGGTCACGATGCAATCAGAGCAGAACCTGTGGAGACATTCTTTAGTCGTCATCGTCTTCTTCAGCATATCCAAACAAATTGGACACATCAATTCGCTGTGCAAGCTTCGCGGGGACACCGCGATTTCGGTAGCGTCCGTTATCACTTCTTGAGGTGTCCGGTGCAACTCGTAAAGGGATAATTCCCATGTTTTGTTCTGTGGTGGCTCTGTTGACGACATTTTTACTCAGAAATCTTTGTTTATCCCAATTAAAAACACCAATTACAACTTATTTTGACATAACACTTCCTATCGAGCCGCCGCCGCCATGTTCAATATTTTTTTTTAAATCGGCTGTCACTAAAGTTGCAGTGATAAGTAACCATTCCGCCAATACAATGTCGTTTATAGTTAAAAAAAGTCTGTATTACATTAAAATAACAAAATTGCTACTTTATTAGAAAAAATAATCACAAATAATTTATTTGAATATTAATACCGCAATTCATATTGTGTTCTAGGTTTGCGTAGCGTGGTGCATCTATTTACTAAAGAAAGAGATGCAAGAGATGATAAAAAATGTTTGGGCAAATCCCTACAGGCATAAAATCACGAAAAATGCACTGAGAAGATCTTATAATCGAACGAGCCAATTTAATTTTTTACTCCTCAAGTCACCTGATTTTATCAGACAATTTAATCAGATTGGGCGAAAAATTGTCCTGTCTGGACTAGTCTTTACAAAACATTAAGAGAGTATTATAGTCTAGCAAACTAATTTTGTTGTAAGTAGAAATAGGCCCAAAATTAAATTTTTATAGGGGTGATCGACCGCCGCACCAAGGTTGCGGTGCGGTAGTCTGTTACGGCTTTAACACCTAACGAACATTTATAATACCCCCTTGCGCAAGAGAAAATTGGGTGATCTGGGAGCACCTGGGAGTCTTTACACAGATCGGGAGTTGGCCGATCCAAAGACAACCTTCTGAAATGGGGAATCATACCCTGGACAAAGCGATGATGTACTTACTTACCTACTATGTAGGTACTATGCGAATGTGGCGACCCACAAACAACGCAACGCAACATAATAGGTAACTGCATCATATACCTATTATGTTGCGTTGCGTTGTTTGTTGGACTATTTTGCCAATATCTTGCCACCTCTAACCCCTGGGGTAACTTTTATAAGGTCTTCTGCAGAAAACACTGCATCATAGTTTTCTGCAGAAGACCTTATAAAAGTTACCCCAGGGGTTAGAGGTGGCAAGATATTGGCAAAATAGTTATTCCTTCACACGATAAGAAGAATCTAGCCTCCACGCGTACTAAGTAAAACGTAAAACTTAAACTTCGTGCCATCGTCGTGCTCACTTTCCGTAAAAAATACTTTCCTCGTTTAATAATCTCTATAATAAACATTTTTGTTTCCATTTTTGTAAAAAGTGTCACGCTGCCTCGGCAGCCTCACGAGTCAGAGTAAATTGCTTCTCCTTTTATCATTTCAATTTATCTAAGCGCGCTACAATAATTCGTTTTGCTTTATTATTACGAACCGCCAGCCCATCTCGGTAAACGCAGCAGTTACAAAGATCTAGTTTTTCTTTGGAAAATGTTATGTAAGTAAAGTGATTTAGAACTGGTTACCCTCGTTAGGGATTGGTTGACGTGTGTATTATTACACCGTTTTTACACTTGGCAAAGAAATGTAATGAGTGTTATTTGCTAGTTACAAACTGTAGGATGTCTCTAAGAAAAAAGTTGTATAATTAGGGATTTACATTTCCGCAGCAGCTTGTTAGAAGTGATAAAAGGTGTTAAAGTGTAAAAAAAAAAACTATGAAAGGTGCTGTTTTAACTAAGTAAGTAGGCACCTAGTTTCATATACTAATGTTAAGCGCTTATTATATCAACGCGGTCGCCGGGCACTTTTTGTAGGAAAACCAGTCGGCCTGTAGATGTAATTTATTATTTATAAAAGAATTAGTTTAATTCAATATACACACGACATCAGTTAAAAATAAATATATATATAGTGGGTATTATCATAATAGGTACTATTACGTATATAGTCGTTATTTTGTCTGTGAATATACCAAATTCAAGCTACTACTACTACTTTCAAGCTATATACCTACCTAAGTCAACATTACGATACAAGTCCGAAAAGTAGGAAATTTCCAACGAGTAGGTAACTTTTATGTAAGTGAATGACCCATTCCGTCCCTTTAGTCAATTAGAGGAGTTTAAAGCGTAATTAAAGAATGCTAAGTACCTACTTGGTACCTACTATTAGTAGGTACGTTAGGGAATAATTAAGTTTTACTATAAGCCTATCTAGTCAGCTAACCTAGCTTTAGGGCTGCCAACTTGCCGCTTACTATTACATACTTATTTAATTTTCATGATAAAAGTAAATAATAAAACAACCCACTAAGCGCACACGGCGCACACCGTTATAAATATTTACATTGTAAACTATTGTGGAAATTATGAGATTTTTCTGTTTTTTTTCATTCCGTCAAAGGTGCGTCCATATTTTACGAGTGCGTCGTGCGCAACTTATACCCAACACGATGTACTAAAGCTGAGGACCTACCGAGAACCACGTTCGATGCGTTGCCTCCCTGTCACACTTACGTACGAATTTACAAGTGCGACAGAAAGGCAACACGTCGAACGTGGTTCGCGGTAGACCTCATTCTCAAGAGAGCTTTTGCAACGCGCGTTATAAAAGCGCTTGAATCTGTCCGCATTCTAAATTCGATTTAACGACCAAGGCTTAAAGTCGTAAATCCAACAACGCTAAAGCGCCACCGCTGTCGTGTGTATACATACATGGTTATCCATTTGTGTCATTCAAACGCTTTGTAACGCGCGTTGAAAAAGCTTCCGTGCGTATGGGGGCTTAGCGGCGCTTTCGGATATCTGAACGCAACTTAATGTGGTTATGTGGCCCATAACCTGTAACCGCTAAGCAGCCATGCTACTCATGCTTATGGACAATAAAGGTATTAATAGGACAGTCTTATGCTAGCATTAGCATTTGCATCCCTTGCAGGATTAAGTTGGTCATTTTGTGCAAGTAGACTGTAAAACGGTAACCATTATGTTCCTTGAAACGGTTTATGCCGGCCCTAGATTAAATGGTATTCGTACTTTACAGAAATTACCGTAAGTGTAGGTTTTAACATAATAGATACACTTCGTGAGTGCATATTACTTGCATAGCAAACTACTTAGGCGTCTGAACTGCAGTATCCACAACTGCGTTTGTTTTAAAACAATATATATAGGTACCTATCTGTCAATGGTTGTGCCTGTATACTTTACCTACACAGTACTACAATTAGCCACTAAGATACCGGAAATAAAATATCCATTAAGAGAGAGAGAGAAAATAAGTGGAGTAGTGGAGTGTCGTATTTAAATAGACCAGTGATACCTTCTAGTTTAGGGTAGACGCATCCTTTTACTGATTTTTTTTCAATACAAATTACCTTACTAATACCTAATTGAAATAGTTTACCTACTATTTTGTACAATACTTAGTGTTCGTTTGTCTATCATGTTTTATTTAATTTACTCTCAATTGCGCAAAGGTTGACTGGAAGGGATCCCTTCGCCTTTGTACATTACCTATATAATATTAAGTTTCATTGTAGTTTAACCTGTCTGATGTACAATAAAGTGTTTACTTTAATATATTGGGTGTGGCCTGTAACACGAGCAAATAATTAAAACATAGATTGTACTCCTCAAACGGTCACACTTTTGTTCAAGAACTTTTAAAAATTATGAAGTATTAAGACTCGCCATTTTTCATACAAAATAAATATGTATTATCATATATATTATCCAGAATTAACAGCAAAAACTTGATTAGGCACTTGTTGCACTGGCACCAGATAAGTGTTCGAGCCCACGACGTTCTGGTTCGATCCCAAATTTTGTCCATTTAAAGGGACAACCGCGTACATATTTTGGTTTTGATTTTGAATGTACCCTGGATTTACTTGATTAATCGGGTTAATCGGGTTGATGTTGCTGGTAATCATTTGTCCGTTTTGATTTGGCTGTAGGAGAAGGGCTTGCCCTTGCTGGTTAGGTATTTGCTGAATTAATCCGTTTTGATTTGGCTGCAAAAGTATTTGCTGGTTCGGCATTGGAGTCTGCTGGTTTAACAAGATAGGCTGCGTAGACTGGGTTAACAATGTTTGTTGATTTCCAGGTTGACTGATGAGTAGCTGGTTTGGTTGCTGATATGTCTGGATTGGTTGAGCCACGAGTTGCTGTTGGTTTAAAAGTGGTTGCTGATTAAGAGGTAATATTTGCTGTTGGTTGCCGTATAACGGTTGTGACCCTGTTTGTTGAGTAACTAGGATCGGTTGATTTTGCTGAGCGGGTTGTTGGTTCATCGGATAAAAAGGCTGAGACTGGGGTTGGCTGATTTGATATTGCTGAATCTGATTTGGTTGCTGAGTTTGAAAACTTTGCTGATTAACTGGATACGGTTGTTGAATCGATTGTTGATTAGGATAAGCTTGCTGTATAGGAGTTTGCATATTTGGGTACTGTTGCTGCTGTAGTTGCTGATTGGTTTGATAATTTTGTGGCATCTGTGGTGGGTTGTAGCTGGGTTCATGTTGTTCAGGCTGATGCTCGTATACCGGCGCTGGCGGGCCGTAGAGAACATTCTGCGATTCCTTGTTTATATCATTCAATTTTTCTTGACCAGATTCGACAGGCTGTGTCGCTTGACCATCTTTCTCGTCTATACGGTTGAGGGCGTCGGCAGAGATGAACACTGGGACGTATTTTGGGCTGGAGGCTGTTGGGTTGCTAGGAGGAACCGGGTTGCCGGTCGTCGAAGCGGCTAATGTCGTTATCTGGAATGAGGATTAGAAAAATGACATTCTATAACACAAGATCACACTGATACACATTTATTTGCCTACTTTATAATATCAAAATAGGTTGCCAAATAAGTGCATGTGTAGGATTCATTTGAAGGTGTCATTTGTCACAGTTTAATTTTTTGGATTAATTAAAGGATGACTCAATTAGACCGGGGGGGGACGGGGGGGGGGGGCGAAGCTTCCGGCGCTCCGTTTTCTATGGAAAGCACCACGTGACCGATCAGCCGTCATAGAAAATGACATGTCGGACGCCTCGGCCCGAGCCCGGCCCGGTCTAGCGTGAGTGATCCTTAAATCTAATTTAAAAAGACAATTGGATTAATGCGACTGCCGTGCAGTAACCAAGCAAGATACAGAAACTGCAGTCCATCTCCCATTATTTACTCGTGTTTACGTATCTCGCTACTTAGGCACTATTTTCTACGTCAACTTACCGTTAAAACAGCTGCTAATTTAAGGTCCATATCGCTGCCTTAATATGTCACTAATGAACCTTCAAGGCAGCGATTTTCGTTTTATAGCTGTCATTAACAGTATCATAATGAATATACCACTTATCATTAATTAATAGCTACATATTTGTAGGTATTATAAATTAATATATATAACCCCGGAAAAGCATTGGCAACTTGGTAAGGTGCCTAGGTACAGACCGCGTAGCCAAGATGCCATTCACTTACGCTCCGTAGCGATCGAAACACAACTGTCACTGTCGCACTAATATGGAAGAGTGATAGAGAGACATAAAGCTTTTCGTTGTCGAAGCGATAGCGATTGTAACCTTGGCTAGGTCGGCAGATCTGATTGAATGCACTGCTAGCGCGTCATTTATAATATAACATTATATATAACTAAGTAGATGAAATGAATTCAAAACAAGTTTCGTTTTTAGACGAAGTTATGTGACGTCACAAAGTTGGCGACATGGCGACTCTCTCCATCGTATGAAGAATAGCAGTCTTTGTTGTGCACGTGTCTTTGGAAAATAGGTACGAAATACTACAATATTAGGTGTTTGAACTTATAGCTTATAGCATCATACAAAAAATTATCAAGTCACGTATTGAGCGACTGATAAGTGTGAGTGTCATACGTGAAAGAGGAATTTGTGTAATTTCCTAACATGTAGTGATTAATATGTAATATTTCAAATTTGTGAAATGTTGACAATGTGTTTAAGACGAAAGTGGAGGTCTTCATAAAACGTAATTCTCATTTTCCTCTCTGGATATTAACATTATTTGAAAATAGCTACATGAATTTTGGTCAACAAATATATATTGTACTTTAGTAGTACTTGTAAACTCTCTCAAAAATACATATTAAAAATAACATATATACAATTAGTAAGAAGTACAAAAGTAAGATTTAATCCTTTCGAGGGAATCTCTTCCAGTTAACCTTTGAGTAGATGAGAGGAGAGAGTGAAAAGAAGGTGACAAATGCAGCAAAATGTACAAGATAACTACCAGAAAGACAAATTATTTAAATACATACAAAATTTATAGGATAGGATAGGTAAACATATATTTACACAAAAAGGAATGGGGAAAATACACAAAAAATTGTAAAGAAGTAGAAAAATATAATGCAACTATACAAAAGAAATATAAGAAAATTAATCAGTCAGATAACCATGGCTTCTTTTTAATCTCTTCTTGAGCGATGCAACCGATTTGTTTTGAATGGTCATGAAACAGTAGAATGACCCAGATATCGAATATTCGATTTTCATTTTTCGGGGTACGCCCTCTTCAATGAAATTTCATACAATATTGCCGGTCTAGGCCGGCAAAGTGTTACGTGCCTAACGTGCCATACAATGAAAATTTATATGTTATTTTTCGTTTGTAGGTTGTATTTTCACACATTTTTGAAACACTGCCTTAAATAAAGGGCACTACACAACAGCAGCAGCAGGAGTAGTTATTTAAAAGATTCATAAAAGTGGACGTTACACAGACAAGTTTGTACTAATAAATTTTGACAAACGCGGAAGATATGACTTCTTGATATTGAACACAACATGCTTGTAATCTTGACGTAACATTACACATTAGCCGACAATGCTGTCATGCAGGCAGCACGTCTAAGCCTAGCAGGGGCTTTCCGACCGCTCCTACATCGACTCCTAATACCGATCCACCATTTCCTTCGCTACCACCACTGGTCCCACCAGATCCGCTGCCAGATCCGCCAGTGCTCCCAGGCAGCACTTCCAAGTCTAGCAGCTTCTTTCCAGCCGCATCTACTTTGAGATCTAATAGCGATCCCGACGCAGAGCCAGATCCTTTTCCTTCGCTACCACCACCGGTCCCACCAGATCCGCTACCAGATCCGCCACCAGATCCGCTACCAGATCCGCCACCAGATCCGCTACCAGATCCGCCATCAACATTGGTGACAACTAAAGCCTGTATCAGTTTAGAGATGATGTTCTCCAGTGCGGTCTCGTATCTTGAGGAGCAGATGACGCGAGGTACGACGCGCGGCTGCAGACCGCAGGGCCTGACGGGGCGCAGGACGTACCTGCATTCCGATACCTGGAGGAAAATATTTGATGGTGTTACAAAACAGTTTAAAATACTGCAATGCTATAAAATGAAAAATGTTAAGGTCACGCCAGCAGTTCTTCCGAGAGTGAACGAGGTACGATGGAAATACCTGCTGGGGCCTACATTCAGGTCTCGTTTTCGCGAACACAGTGAAAACACATAAAAATTTACTGATTTGCAAGACCGAAGTGATCCCATAAGTGTACCGTGAACAAAGTTTTGTGCGGTACAACAAAAAACGAAGACTCCGACGAAAATATCGACGATAGTCTTCCTTCTTTGGAAATGTTGAAATCAGTAAATTATTTTGGATGCAAGGTCCTATCGTCGAATGTTTCTCAACAGTAGGTACTCATCGAAAAAATATACTATAATACGCAATCAATCCGGTTTTAATTTAAAGGCTCCTCTTCACGTTGGGCCAACGCCAACGCCAACGAGGGACGCAGCCATGCGGTAGAATGAGATAGCAATATCACTTGCTCCCTCTAACGCATAAATGCGTCCCTCGTTGGCATTGGCGTTGGCCCAACGTGAAGAGGAGCCATTAGGTATTTTATGTCAACAAAATATTTAGGTCACTCACCTCCCATAGTGTTGCTATCACAGCCAAGAAAACAAGTTTAACGTACACCATAGCTATGGTTCGCGTAAAGGCTGATATTTTTAATGAAGCATGTTCTATATACTTATAGGAATTTATTTAGGTAAATTTCATCACAACCTAGTGACCTACTTATGGGTCATTACAAAAACCCGATAATTGTGCCAAAGACAAGTCAACAATGAAGACTGTTAGTTTAATTTTTGCGTTTGCGTGCTTTAATTCTCGCGCCGTAACACAAGTAGGGGATATTACTGCAATGTTCTGCCGCCAGAGTGCAGCACTACCGACTGGTAAATTCATAGACTAACTTATAATCATAATCATAATCATAATAATTTATTTATAAAACCAATTTATACGTCATTAATAAATAATTTAGTAATAGTACCTATAGTAATTTACCAAAATACATGGTTCTTATGATAGTTATTACAATAACATAATAAACAGTATAATTATTGCGCTTTATACGCAATGAATTCGTCGTAGCTATAAAAGGATTGCTCGATAAGCCACTGCTTTAAGCGAAATTTAAAGCTGCCCAAGCTTGGAGCATCAAGTATGTTTTTTGGCAACTTATTGTAGACAGTGGGACCCATGACGTGAGTGAGTTTAGATGACTTGGTCAACTTCCGGCTTATACCCACAATTTTATCTGCGTTCCGCGTTTCGTACAAGCTTAACATCCTAAATGTTTTAAATGACGCCAGATGCACTCTCACATATACGGCCACTTGCAGAATGACTATTGCCGGCAGTGTTAATATGCCTAGCTTAATAAAAAGAGGCTTAGCATGGGTATCGTGGGGAACTCGAGCGATGATCCTCACTGCGCGTTTTTGGAGGCGGAACACCCGCTCCCACTCTGCACAGCGACCCCAGAGCTCAGCGCCATACTGCAGCAGTGAGTGCACCGTGGCGAAGTAGCAGTACATACACACTGTGCCTTAAACTGTTTTTTGACAAAGTTATCATAGACAATAAAATACGACATTGTTGCATTAAGGCGGTTTGTTAGCAAGGGCCTACCGGTAAACGCAAAAATCGAAATTTAGTTATCCGCCTCTTTATTGCTCGAATATGCGAGAGTGATATAGAGGCAGAAATCGAACCCTCGATTGTCGTGTTTTCACGGTAGGCCATGTGATTGACGTAGTGAGCGTAGTGACGCATGATGTGTCATTGATGTTTGTTTACTGCATGTGTACAACTAGTGCCACCTACGCAGATATTCCCTATTGATCGTCACGGATTACTGTATAATATGACTATGAGTCACATGTGATAAATTAGAGAAATAAAAAAAAGTTTTTAGAGTCGGTGCAAAAAAAGTCTGCAGCGGATTTGATAGCCCACGCAGTGCAAGTGTCATTTATACGTCATAATTTCATAGAAGTTTGACGTTTAAAATAACACTTTCACTGAGTGGGCTATCAAATCCGCTGCAGACTAATTCTTGGTCTGACTCTACAAGTCTACATGCAATAAGTACCTAAATGTAATGTATATATTGTATAGTCCTTTGCGGACTACGGTTTTGTCAAAAGTATTTTTATCTATACTTTTAAACGAGCAATTCTTGTTTATTTATACATTTCGGGTTCTCGGAAACGGCTCTAACGATTTCGATGAAATCTGCTATATGGGGGTTTTCGGGGGCGATAAGTCTCATCCCTGGGAAAACGCGTATTTTTGAGTTTTTATGTTTTCCGAGCAAAGCTCGGTCTCCCAGATATTATGACATTATATGAAGAGTAACAGTCTTTTATGTTCGTGTCTCTGGCAAATACGAAATACTACATAGAGTATTACACAGCTTACATTTTGATATGTGCCTAGCTTGCTATATTACCTAGGTGTTTGAGATCTCATAGCATAATACAGAGTCGTTTGTCACGTACCAGGATTGATAAAGTGTGTTAACTAGTGTCACACGTGAAATGATTCGGTTAAATTATGTTCTAATGTATGGGGAAGACAAACAAATTATAGCCAGAATTCAATGAATGTAGTATGATACCTTTGGGTATGGTGCTTTACGTACACTAGTGTCCAATCCGCTCCCTAGGCTATATGGCTAGTTGATGCCCCAAATAAATTAAAAAAAAATTAAATAATTAGTTTTTCAAAAACCACAATTTGACCGAATCAAAGAGGGAAAAGATGGCATTTCATAATATTTATTTATTTTTATTTTTAAACTTTATTGCAAATACAAAAAGTACAACAGGCGGACTTAATATTATATTTCACCTGTCCTGCGTTCCCTAAAAAGCTAGTGATAGTATGCCTACTTACAGATTTTAACGGTTTTTCCAAGTTCGATTTCCAGCTGGATGTGAGGGTTTTTAGGGTTCCGTACCAAAAGGGTAAAAACGGGACCCTATACTAAGACTCCGCTGTCCGTCTGTCCGTCCGTCTGTCAGTCTGATGGCTAGGCAGTTGACTATTTCGCCAAATGGGCAACAAAATCCACCAACTTTGGAACTAGTTAGCCAATGCTATTCTTTCTCGATTGACGAGTCTTGCTATTTATAATATCTTTGAAACGAATACATGTCACGTAATCATTCAATTCTTGAAACCTAATTATAGTAAACTAAACTTGCCCAAGGTTCCTTTACGCAAGAACGATCCACGATACCATATGCACCAAGTACAACATAGACCCATTGAATATAAACAAACTTACGGAAAAAGAAGAAGCCCTCAACTCTTTTTTAGGTAAGTATACTAAATACATCATAGCTCATTTAAAATCATTTAATAAATAATACAAACTTAAAGGCAATCCCGCTCGTACTCCTAGCGAGGACCGATTGACCCTCACCAAAAAGCTTTATGTCAAACAAAAAAAAACCTAACTATAGTTTCTGATTTTTCCTCAGTGTCCCATTTCGCTTTAGCACTCAGTTTAACAAATGTTTGGAATCGGTTCGGTGTCAAGTAGCGTTATTAACTGTACAGGGATAATGGTTCGACCTTCCGCGGCCCATCGTCCATCACTCCGCACCTATACTGACGGCGCGATTAGGAAAATGTATTAGAGATTAACTAGATACGATATAGTAAAGATATGTGACGTCCCACGGGTAAAGGTACCATGGCGGTTTACGCCTACGATATTATTAACGCCGCTCCAATTTATTGCGGCGCTATGCGACGTAAGCGCCGGCCGCCATAAGGTACCTTTTTCCGTGGAACACCACATATCTTCATTATTTCATATCTAGTGAATCTCTAATTCATTTCCCAAATCGCGGCCCCAGCCGCCATAAGGTAACTTTTTCCGTGTGAATGTCACATATCATATCTTTACTATATCATATCTAGTGAGTCTCTAATTCGTTTCCCGAATCGAGCCGTGATTGACGATGCGCTCGCTACCTGATCTATCATCGGCGGGGTAGGTACCGGGTAACTACAGTACAGGCCATTTACAGGGTGTTTCCTGGGAGCAGAGCGGCTACTGCGAAAACCGAAATTCGCAAATTGCGGGGACCTTTCTCTTTTACTCCAACGAAGGCGTAATTAGAGTGACAGAGAAAAATCCCCGCAATTTGCGAACTTCGATTTTCGCGGTTATAGCTCAGGGGTCGGAAACAACATACATATGTAATTTATTTCGACGCAAACAATATAATATCAATATATGGAGGAGACAGGGGTCTGAAACCGGTATTTGCTCCATACAAAAATACCGGTATTATTACTTTCTTTTTTGTTCTTTGTTCTTTTTTTTTAATTTTTAATGGGACAACCTAATAACACAAAGTTGTTACCTAAATACATGATGCAGCCCTACGTAAAGAGCATAAAATACTTAGTTCAAAATATTGGGCTAATTCGGGTTTTTTTTTTAAATACCGGAATTTGGGAGAGTATAGAACCCGACTCCGACGTTGTACTCATAATCGCCTCTTCAAACGTCACTGATAATAAAAAAAAAAACATTACATTACGGCATTTGGTATCGATTGAATTCGTTGCTCCTACTAGGTACTTGATGTTACCTTTAGAACCAACTTATGTCCCATACACACAAGTCACACAACACACATCTGACATGTCTTAAAACTAGCATACCTAAGTACCTATGAGGTGTAATGTTTTGGAAATTTTAGTTGATACAAGATATCCTAGTTACGCGCTGTACTAACTATGTGAGAATTTTTTTTATGAGAGAAATCGCAAATAAATTTCCAATATCCATACTCAAGTTAAACTCGATAATTGTGTGTAAGCCAGGATTTTTTTGTGCTATAGTAAAAGTTGATTATATCAATAAGTACCTACCTACTTACCTACTTATACATCGCGTACATATATCTTGTATCACCTAAAAATTACATCCATACAATACATACAAACAATAATATTTAAACTCTTCTGGTTTTGGTTTTCCCCGAGCATCCTGTATTTAATTTATGTTTGACCGAGCGCTTAGCTGCTTATGGCTCCTCTACACGATGGGCCAACGCCGGCCACTTCAAGGGACGCAGCCATGCCGTAGAATGAGATAGCAATATCACTTGCTCCCTCTAACGCATAAATGCGTCCCTTGGAGTGGCCGGCGTTGGCCCATCGTGTAGAGGAGCCATTAGCTTCGAATCAGCTCAGCGAGCAATTGGAATGAAACCTAGTATCCATCATTCGATACAGGATGTACACAACTGACATCGGGAATTACCGCTTGTCGGTAGTATCTCTTTAACAATTATGGTTTTTACAAGCTTGTATCGAAATGGTCACGCAGACGGTAGTAGAAATAGTACCTACTCATCCTATTAGTTCTACTAGCAGGCAAGAGTGAGATGGTAATAACTACCTTTATGTTTTTGCTACTTCTTTGCGGGACTGTATGCAGCACAGCGCGAGTACCAGGTTTAAGTAAGTTGGTAAATACTTAATTATGTTTTTGAGGTATTGAGTATTACGCACCTATACTTAGATATTCTTCGAGCATCATGGCTAGCCGTGGTGGCCGAGTGGATATGACGCCTGACTTTCAATCCGGAGGTCGCGGGTTCAAATCCTGGCTCGTACCAATGAGTTTTTCGGAACTTATGTACGAAATATTATTTGATATTTACCACTAGCTTTTCGGTGAAGGAAAAACATCGTGAGGAAACCTGCATACATTTGCGAAGAAATTAATCAAAGGTGTATGTGAAGCCCCCAATCCGCATTGGGCTAGCGTGGGGACTATAGCCCAAACCCTCTCGCGCATGAGAGGAGGCCTGTGCTCAGCAGTGGGACGTATATAGGCTGAAATGATGATGATGATGATCATGGCTTACCTTTCAATTTTCAATTAGGTTATTGTATTAGGTTAGATAAGCCGATGGCTAGGAATGGACGCAAAATCGGAGACTAACAGGCGAGTGCTTTTATTCAAATTTTAACTCCCCTGCCCTCAAATACAACAACAAGTTCAAGAAAGGTTGTAAGGTCTGAAAATTTCCAACAAGTTATACCCTTTTTTAAAAGATGAAAGTATCTAGTTCTAAATAAGTGTAATTAGCCTTGTTTTAATTATATCCACTCGCCATTCTAAGCCAGAGTTTCCCTCGTAAACGCTAACAATATACTTATACATTAGATACACCTTTATAATTAAAATATGACATAAAATTTTATGTAAACGGCTAGAGAGCGCTGTAATAACTCTTAATACCTATATCAAAGTACAGTCTAAAAAATATGTAAAATATTGGATACAAAATGGGATACTTCGAGAAAATCAACAATGTAAATGTGACACTGATACTGAGAGGTGTCCATAGGCTAGGGTTGCCGCTTAGTGTTAGGCCGGCCCTACGTTTCTTTCTGGCCCTTGTGGGGTGTGCAATATGGCAATTTCATCCTTTTGAAATTATAAAATCCAAATGTTGATTTGATCTCTAGGATATTTTAACTGTATATTATACTATTCTTAATTAACATTAAATGCCTAGATTAGATTAGATTAGAATTTATTTCATAATCGCTACCTAATATATTTAATTATCACTCTATGTATTATATTTCATTCCAAAAGCTACAGATGACAGCTGTCAAAGTATAAAAGAAAGTGACATGATCAAAGAAAGTGTAATGTAATTACAGAGATCTTTCTCGATACCTATGTCAAGATGCGTTGCGCCGTGTCAAGCATGTGGATCAATCCGAATAAAAGTAAAGTGCTAGATCGCTTCTGATAGATGAAATTTATAAATAGAAATTGCAAAATGTAAATAAAAACAAATTAATTTCGTTACACATTTAAGGCTACTAAGTATGTCACTTAAGCGTCAAGCCAAATCAGTCTAGCCAAGCCAATCTAAACTTGTTTACGTTTTTTGTAATTGTTATTGAATTTTCTATTTTTCTGTAGGCACCTGTATTTTTTACGGTGTATCTACGTCGAAACCGGAAGATTTTTTCCCAAGCCGAAACGGAGAAGAAATAGACACATCCCAATGACACTTTTTTTATGTGATAGCACTGATAGTCAGCAAACGAGCAGACAAGTCGCCTGCAACACACTTAACCAAACACAACACACACAAAATATGCCATTTCAAGATAAATTAAATACGTTTTATTTATTAATATTTAACAATTTTAACTTATATTTTAGTCTGTTTTTGAGCACTGTACATCGGCGAATTAGTATATTATGTAGGGTAATTGTTTATAACTAGAGCTTCCGCGAGTCTTACTTAATTTCCACTCCCCAAGAATATTGTGAGGTTACAGATTCCCAGTTAATACTTAAACTGTAGTATGCCTAACGTCTTAAATAGAAACTTTAAACCTAGCACTTTATTTTTTTACTTTTAGTGATAAAAAATTATGAAATAACTAGTAATTTACTTTACTTGAAAAATACTTGACTAAAAGTTACAGGATCTGTTACATTTAATAAACCGTCTTTCGCGACTAGGGTATTTGCAAAAACATTTCTTCAATGTTAGTGTATATATATATCTCATCACCATCAGTCTCATCCATTTTAAAGCATTTTTTTATATGCCAAAGAGATTCTTTCTATATATGCACATTAAATAAACTATACATACATACGAGCGCAAAATACGATTCTAGTTCCTAATAAATAACTAGGTATACAAATCATCATTAATCTTACAAATAATGGTTTCTCAGAGACAATTTGGGAGTTCCTAACGACTTTTCTTACGCTGCTTCTGCGGTTGTGGAGAGTAACTGTTAACGACTTGATTAAGTTTGTTATTTGCGACTTTGTCTATTTGTTCATTCATGATTCAGAATACATGCATATGATATGGAGATTTTAGCTCTGGAACGTACTAATGAGTAGGTACAGTCACCTGCAATAATATTTTACTCTTCGAAGGCCGCAAAAATATGTGACACGTTCTTATGGCTCTACAAATAAGATCGTGTCAGATATTTTTGCGGCCTTCGTAGTGTAACATATTATTGCAGGTGACTGTACTGTTAAAGATTTAAACATTTCATTTATTTTTTTATTATTTTTATTTATTACTCAAATAAGTGACACAGCATTACAGTAAAAACTAAGGCACTGTGAAACTACAAAATAAGAATACAAGAAAACAACAAAAAAACTACAAATAAAAACCAAACCAAATTAAACACTAAACATGTTCATGTTTAATAAACTAGTCTTCTATGGCGAATTTATTTTGTTTTTCTTTATTTCCTACGTTTACACGCAAGTTACTCAGGGCATGGTGGTGGCGCTAAAATTATGATTTAATATGAGTACGAAATCAATTCATATCTATCCCTAGCTCGATAGAAGTCCAAATATGCAAGAGCAATAGAGAGGCAGATAACGAAATTACGATTATAGTTTTTCGCGGCCCTCTGGTGCTCATCAGTAAACAAACCTGGCAGATGGCCACGTGTTTACCACGGGCAAATCGCACGGGTAATGAGCATAGCAATCATTTTCATCAATTTACTAGGGCTACCGTCCACTGGCCTCACCAGAGACAAGATTTTATAAGGGGCATTTCAGAAGAGTGTAGGGTACGTGACGCTATTTTTTTAACACTTGGTAACGCTAAAAAGTCAATATTTAGCATAATAACGTTTGTTAACTATAAATTGAACGGAATAAACAAACATAATAAAACTTACAAAACTATAGATAAAAATTTGCCCCAGGTCGCCGTCAACGGGCAAGGTGCCCAGAAGGCTGGCCGTATTTCCCCGCTGTATAGCGATGCTAATACGCTGGGCGAAATAGTGGCCAGCCCTCTGGTCACCAGAAGCCTCTATTAAGCGCGCCGACAAGTCTTTGTACAGTCGACGCGCACTTGGCCCCCACGGCCCCAAAGTTTCGACACCAAACGCCACAAATATGTAGCTGCTTCCCAGAGCGGCATATTTGCGGCGCTTGAGGCTTTCGGCTGAGGAAGCCGCAGCGCCAGCAGAATCTTTGGTGCTTGGAACATGGGACGGTGCCAGGGTATCAACGCAAGTAGCGTCCCAAACTAGCGGCCGACCCATGCTATTAATTGAACGGTATAAAATACGGATTTCTGCAGGTCAATATAAAAAATAATTAAGTATAGAGCCAGCGTGGTGGTCTGTAGAAGCGCGAGCTAAGGGCCACCCCTAGCGTCTTTTGAGCGTCGGCGTCTAGTCAGCGCTATAGAAAATGGCGTCGCTGCGCATTAGCGCCTACGTTGCGTCGACCAGCGGCCATAGAATTGACTAGACGCCGCCGCCGACGCTCGGCTGACACTATAATGTGGGGTGGCCCTAACAGTCCAGATGTAATAGCGGTCCTGGTACCGAGAAGCCTGAGTAGGCTGACCCACTCACCGAGCTCATACCTAGGGATAATCGAGAGCTCATCTTACTAACCTAATCGTATGTGGTTATCATAGATTTCCTGGCGCAGATCCCGCACTATGGAGGCACATCGCTGCAAGTGACGGTGATACGGCAACTGCGGTTGCATTACTGTGGTGGCTTTACTGCTGCGGCCTTGACGTGAGTGCAGTAACAGTCCATTACCTGGATAAAATGAGAGACAGATTAAACGTTTAACACATAATTAATGTAATTAACGTGTCTATAGAGATTAAATTTCATTATTTTACCTTTTTTCCGACCTTTCAGCCAGGTTGCACTGTGGTCACGGAAGACTGACATCCAATATCTCAGATATTGGTAAACAACACTAAACTACCCGATATTTGTTTATATAAATGACTAATTAATTATGATATTTAAAGTGTTGGATTAAACGTTTTAATTGTGACAGTAATGCGGTTAGGAACCGTAGGGACATCACTCATTTTATCAAGGAAATTTACAGTGAAAAGTAATGCTGCAACAGTAATTCAGCGTCAGTTGTACTGTGATCGCCGTCACCTTCAGAAGGTGTAGTGTCGCCGTAGGATTTATCGGAGTGGTCATGTTGCTTAATACATTTCCGAGCATGTCTCTATCTCCAAAGTCTTGATATTTTCGTGGTTCGATTTAGGAATCTTTCGCTCGCTCAGTAGGTAGGCTTAGCACTGGAGCGACGCGTCGCCTGCGAGATAGACTCTTCTCTACTAAATACAGTTAGTAAAAGATGGGTGAGGACGTATCTCTCTAGTGAAAAGCGATCTGGGCTACACATGTATGTATATTGTACGTTGTAGATTACTAACAAGCATTTTAGTAATGAGTGGAAATTTCTCTATTTCTCAGAAACTGGAGTGGATTGTCCGACTTTTTGAATGGGTCTCTTTGAACCTTTTCGTCAAGTTATTTGGATTTATATAAATCAAAAGCTTTATGTCAGATAGATAATTTTAATCCACGATTGAGATAGACCTTTATCTTCCTTAGAAGAGCTTTAGAAGGTCTTTTTAACCTTTGGCTTGTTTAGATTAGAGTTAAACATTTTCAGACTGTTAATAGACGGGATTAAATCATATACTTATTCAAAATATTAGAAAGATCATGAAACCAATCTAAATTATGAGTTGATTTCAATCACAAGACGTGTGCTTGTCTCATTTAAATTCATGTTTCAGATACTTATAAACGATTTTCTAATTTCACATGCAAATTCACATTAAAAGTCGACGAATCACCCGACGCAAGCCCGACGCATAGTTACTGCGCGTCAAAATGACTTATTCTATACTGAAATGACGAACAGCCTTCGTCTTTCTGACTGGTCCAAGCTGGAATCTTGAAAGTGTAACAGACGGCACGTACTGTATTAGAAACTGATTACTTTCCAGTCATTTAGCTTAATTAACTTCATTCACGAACATTTTGCTTAGCTTTTATGAATGTTTAATGATTACCTAGTTTAAGCTAGGGAAAGACATGCGTACGTTAAGTATAGTCAACTACATAGTGGCTTCATCGATACTCGCGATTTATATTTAGAAAAGAAAGATTTATATTTGATTTCAGAAAACAGTGATAGGTGAATTAGCGAATAACAAATTTTATACTGTAAAAACTTCTAACTCTTATAATTTTATTAAATTATAAAAAAATAAATAAACGAAAGGGCATAGCATATTAGCTGCCGTTAATATTACACATCATCGGGGCGTTCACGTGATTACTAATTACATACATACGCATGTGGGGGGGGGGGGTTGATATTTATTCCAGCAGGCTTCTTATGCAGGAGTAGGCTAGGAGGCTGTTAATTGTTTTTTGTTGTTAATATGTGCAATAAAGTTTAAATGTGCCTAGTGCCTACGTCAACTCATGGGATTAGTTGTCAAGCGGACAACTGGCGGGCGGCTCCCATGAGCCGTGGCAAATTGCCGGGATAACGCGAGAAAAAAAGTTTTTAATACTTAAATATGTAAATAGTAAAAAAAGTGTAGTGTTTTACTTACGTTACGTCGCTTATAGCAGTTATAGCTCTAGCTTAAGAGTTGCAACAGCGAGGGTTTATTGAGCGCAATAACCAAATTACTGCATTTAAAACCAATCTTAAATGTTCAAGTAATTCGGGTTAAAGCTACATTTTAACTGCCCGCTATTTGTGAAATAATTTTCCAAGTAGGCTTGTAGCTCCATTTCAAAGTAGTTTCGGTAAAATTGTAAAACGAAATGAAACAATATTTAATAATCCATACTTAGATAAAGATCTAAAATACCTGATTTAAAAAAATATTTTCAGTAAGTATTTAGTAAAAATTGTTTAGTCATAAATCTTCTTTGTTCGTGCGCATTTCTGCTATAGTTAGTTTTTTTTAGCATGAAGAAAGAACTTGAAAGAAGGTGAGCGATCTTGACAAGACTTTTAATCGAAAAACGATTTTTAAAAATCAGTAACTATTACTTATGAAAGCAGAAGAATATAAATGATCGTATTAGATTCATAATTGTTACATATTTGCCGTAACTAAATTTTTTCAATCTGTTTTTCAATTAAAAGACACATCAAGATTGTTTACCTTATTTCTAATGCAAAAAAAAACGAACTATAACTGCAAACTGCGATAGAGTTTTTCCCTTTATCTATAAGCTTATTAGCTAGTAGGCACAGATATGTACGATTTAAATTTAACCCTGTTTTAACTTGCAATTAGCGGCCACTAGAACGTGACAAAAATAAGTCGCCTCTTTAACCCTGTCGCAATTAAAACTAAGTACATTCGCGCTTGCTAATGAGAGTAATTAAAGGACCATTTGCGTACGCGACGTACGTTATGGCTTACATGTTTAAAGAACAAGGACTAAATAGGGCCGTGCCTTCGTTCCGTGGAAATTACACTCAGGAGCAATTAAAATTGATAATTTTGCATAGAATATTTATACTAAGTGACCCGTTATATCTGTCGAGTCACTAGAACTCACTAAAAATTGCGTTTTGCTCGTAATTGTTGCAAAGACAAAAGTTAAAATTCTTCCAGAAGCCTGGTTTTAAGCCAATTTAAAGACAATACTGTCTGGACTGTCGTAGTAGGAGAGCTAGACTCGGATCCAGGGAAGAGGCATTTGCCATTACGAGTATAAGTAGCGTCTTGCACACAGATTTCGTTGCTCTTGAAATCGGTGACTATTTTTCGGAGCTAGCTCTTGGAGCGTTTTCACATTGTAGGGGAGGTGGTGAGTTGCGACAGAGGAGAGTTGGAAGATCGTAGATTTTTTTGGAATCTATTACCTAGAAACTAGGTCGCAACAGTGTGCGTTTGTTAGCTCGTAACTTGAACTAACAAACGCGCGCTATTGCGACATAGTTTCTAGTTAATAGATTCCAAAAAATCGACGATGTTCCAACTCTCCTCTGTCACAACTCACCTCGGTCTCCCCTACGTTCCGATATCAGTCCGACATCCAAATATGGGGCCGCGGGGTGTACTGGGGTCCCTACGCCTTAACCACATTTAAATACAGAGATGTTACACATTTTACTTCTATCCGATATCGGATCGGACAGTGAGAAAACGCTCTTGCACGGTTCCACACGTTCGGCGCGAAAACTAAACAAATTAAATTACTTATTCGCTTTCTATTATAATCGCGAAGAAACTCGTACATTTAAATGTAACATGCATGACTCCGCTTAAATTTTATATTCATATTATGTTATCAGAGTAATTTAATTAAGTAGTTTGCAAGTTGTATAGAAAATTATGTGTTCACAACTTACCTAATTAATTAAATAAAGATTAACTTTGCGTTGCAAATAGAGATAAGTGTCTTGATTACACTTAACGAATGCAGTGGCGAGACCATGGTATAATAATATACTTCGCCTGGTACTCTCTTCCCGTCTTTTCTAGGTCACCTGACTGACACAAGCCTACGTCATCATGCGACAGCGCTATACATGATAATATGCGATAGCGCTATATATAGCGGCCATGTTATTGTGACGTAGGCTTGTGTAACTCTGGGAAGAGAAGACCATGTTTTATTAGACCATTGGTGGGCAAAGTACGGCCCGCGGGCCATCTCCGGCCCGCGAATGGATTTTATCCGGCCCGCCGCCGGTCATAAGAAATAATGAATATATAGCATATTTGCCCACGATTATCACAAAACAACAAAAACAATTTGGCTACAATTCTGGCCCTCCACTTAAATTTCCTAAACTTTCTGGCCCCCCATGAAGAAAGTTTGCCCACCACTGTATTAGACTATGGGCGAGACAATAAAATAGCACTCGGCTCGGAGTGAGTATTTAAAATGGCCGAATGACTTTTTAGAAGTACCTAATTTTACATTAAATCATAAATCATAAATAAATCATAAATTATTTATTTGCGTGAATAGGGTCAGATTACAGTTGTTATATATACATAAAGTTCCTCCTAATTCAACCGTCCACAAACAGCATGCAAATATTTGTTGTATTTCTTAAGCTAAGTATTTATTACATTATATACATTATGTACTACAATATATCATTGAAATAATCGTGAAGTGAATAAAACATTTTATTTAACAGCCACTCATGTAGGGTTTTCTTAAATTTATTCATTGGCAAGCATTTAATGTCAGATGGCAACTTATTAAATATTTCTACACACATAGCAGGGCAGTTTTTGTTAAAAGTAGCAGTTTTTTTTTGCATTCCAACTACAAGTCGTTCACCATTTCTAGTATTTCTAGGGTATATGTCACTAGCTGTAATAAATAATTCAGGGTGTTGTTTAACAAATTTGGCTACTTCAAAAACATACAGGCAAGGAAATGGCAGGACTTTAAGCTTGAGAAACATCGGCCTACATGACTCGAGAGGGCTAATACCACAGATTGCACGAATACATTTTTTTTGGGATCGCAGTACTCTTATAATATCTATCCCATTACCTCAGACCGTGAGTCCATATCTGAGAATTGATTCGACATATCCGTAATAGGCAGCCATGGCAGTTCTGTGATCAGATGTTCTACGCAATCTATTAAGGACAAAAACAAATCTATTCAGTCTTGCGCATACAGTCTCAATATGTCCATTCCAGTTTAGCTTATTATCTAAATGTATTCCTAAAAATTTTACTATGTCACGTTCTTGTAATAAATGTCCATTGTAGCTTATAATTATAGATTGACTAGATTGATTAAAACGTAAATACGTTGTTTTTCCCAAATTAACTTGGAGATTGTTTCCTTCAAGCCACTTTACTACACATTCTATTGCACTATTTATGTCAAATTCGTGATTTGCTTGAGTTTCTGATTGATTACTTGATACTATAATTGAAATGTCATCGGCGAATAAAATACATTTATGATGTGTGATGTCAGGAAGGTCGTTAACATATAATAGAAATAGCAGAGGCCCAAGGATGCTTCCCTGGGGCACTCCATATTTATTAGTAGAATATTCAGAAGTAAATACTTCTGTTACGTTCCTATTGTTTACTCTTTTTATTTCTACACATTGCGTTCTATCTTCTAAGTAAGATCTTATCCAATTTAAAGCCAGCCCTCTAATGCCGTAATGTTCCAGTTTTTTTAGAAGTAAGTTATGTGATACAAAGTCAAACGCCTTTGACATATCAAAGAATAAAGCTGTGGTTGGTACATTTAGTGACGACCCAGTCAGTGTGTCATAATGAATCGCTAAGATCTCTTTGGAAAATATACGCAGCTTGTTACCTACTTATAGGTACCTACCTAGATTATATTTCTTACTTTACCTACTTAGATTATATTTCTTACGAATTCTTATACCACTTCTAAAAGAGGAACTAGGTAATAGACTTGCTGGAGCCGTGGACGAATCGTTTTTGGAGGAGACCATGGATTTTAAGGGAACCCTGATCTTGGTACTCGTGACTGTAAAACAGACGGATATCTATATCTATAGAGCGGCGAGGGCCGAAACGAAACGTTGCTCTTGGTCCAGTCAAGAGCACTGAGGGGCTACCGTGAACACAGAATTTAGTAAGTTGCGGGCATCTTTCCTTTTGCTCCGATTAAGGAGTAATTAGAGCGACAGAGAACGATACCCGCATTTTGTCAGCTCGGTGTTCGCGGTAGGCCCTCTGACTCGCCCTGTA
The DNA here is from genome assembly GCF_963556715.1 of Cydia fagiglandana. Taxonomy (NCBI): domain Eukaryota; kingdom Metazoa; phylum Arthropoda; class Insecta; order Lepidoptera; family Tortricidae; genus Cydia; species Cydia fagiglandana. The sequence goes on from NC_085940.1 coordinate 16,911,967, forward strand.
CTCGTAAAGTGTAATCCGAGCATATGAAAGAATTAACTCGTACTCGGGGGGAGTAAAAGTGGAATTTTCACCCTTTGCTAATTGATTTTTAATGTAATTTCTTGTCTCAGTTACAGCTTCTTTTCCTGACTTTTCCTGAAAGGGTTTTTAGTTGCTTTGGAGGTCGGTTCTACATTAACGATTTGTTATGATTTTGATATGACCTTGACGTTCGTCTTGGTGGATGGCGCGCATGTTCAATTGTTCACTGCCCGATTCGAGCTTTAAGATAGGTATCTACATCAATTATTAGATCTAGAAACGACATGGACTAAATGTGTCAGTGTCAAGTGATGTTTTTGTTTGAAGAATCGTCACATTAGACACTGACATATCTAATCCATATCGTTTCTATATCTATTAATTGACGTATCTTAAAGTTCGAATCGGGCCGTCACTTCATTTCGCATGTACCAATCAGCGTGTGCACTTCAAAGATGTATCAAAATAAGATCAAAACCGTCACAAGTTTTTAATTCAGAATTTTGCTCCTGGAGCCCATAACGTATTAATTACTCTTAAATAACGATAATAATCAAAGACTTTCATACTGGTAATAAATAATATAATTAATTGTACTTTAATTCTATTTCGTGAAATAGTTTATCTTGTAAGTAACAATTAGCTGTATAGGATGTTACTCATAATTGTTACAAGTCGGTTTCTTTCATATTAATTTGTATTTGCATACATTTCCCATAAATATAGAAATCTAGAGATTTGCGAGGTTGTAATAAATATAAAATGTAATTAGTTTGAAAATATGGTCATTTCACTCTTGGGATTTATGATTCTTGATCTAGTGCGTATAATTACTGCTATTTAGACTTTGCATTTCACTGTTTCACTGACACTTTGCATAAACTTTTTCCCATAATGAATCGTTTCCAAATGGTTTTATTTCTATACAGCTTTTTCACCTGTTTTGGTTTAATCGTACTTCCACGATTGTGTGTGAAGATCATTTAAAAGTCCTGAAAAAGTACCGATTTTAGAAAATCTGATGATTAATATCTGGGAGACCGAGCTTTGCGCAGAAAACATATAAAAACTCAAAAATGTGCGTTTTCCCAGAGATAAGACCTAGCTAGATCGATTTATCGGCCCCGAAAACCCCTTTATAGCAAATTTCATCGAAATCGTTACAGCCGTTTCCGAGATACCCGAAGTATATTAAATATAAACAAGAATTGCTCGTTTAAAGGTATTAGATAGATTTAGATTAGATAAGGTACTTATATTACTAAAAGATATAAACAGGAATATAAAACTAAAACTAACTACAATTAAAATAACTAAAACTAAAAATTAAAAATGCCTATCAAAATTTGGTGCCTTCGGGAGGGTGCCCAACACGCAGGCAGCGTTCCCGCGCTGGATTGCGATGGCAATTCTCTGCGCGAGAAAGCTACCCGCGCGGGGGTCGCCCGTTGCCTCCCTCAGCCTTTTCCCGAGCGCCTTGAGGAGCTTCTGTGCGCCTCTGCCCCACGAACCAAGTGTCTCGACGCCAAATGCGACGAATTCGTATTGGGCGCCGAGACAGCTGTATTTTAGGTACTTATGATATATGTAGTTTGAGTACTTTGAGTAGTGAGAACTATTTTAGAATTAAATTGGACGTACTTTCCTGCTGATTGGCACAAATTAGAAGTAAAGACGTTATTTTATTAACTATGTTTCCTTAACTCCTTAGGTTCTATTCGACTCTTCGGAAAAACATGTTGTGACGTGGCTAATGCTACATCGGCATTTCCAATTAATATAATATTACACAAAACTCTGCCTAGAGGGCGTCACTAGCACAATCACAGGGCGTACCGCGAAACACGAAAATCGAAAGTTCGGTTTGTGCCTCTCTATCACTTGCTTATTCGATCGATAGAGAGGCGGATCACGAAATTTCGATTTTCGTGTTTCGCGGTAGGTCACCTGTAAACAAACCGCCTTGATGCATCAATGTCATAGTGAAATAAAAACTTGTCAAAAAAGTTACTCTATGGTTTACTATTTGCACTAGTGCTGCACTCTGTATGCAGAACATTGAACAGTAATACTTCCTATTAACACATATTTCTCTTTACTTGCTGTTATATCTCATTATGTAGAAGTAATCGACAGAACCTTACTTGGAGAATTTATGACGGGAAATGGTTCAACAGCTCGTAGAAACGGATATCAGAAATCACAAGAAAATCTATATGATGTGTAGGGTTTTCTCGAGATATACTGCCGTATTCGAACTTCAAGATATTTAAAAGAGACGACACGTACTAGATCCATTCTTGATACGTTATAGTTTAGATATCTACTAGTTCTCTTTTGCAGTGCAATTCGGGCAACCAATGTCACTTTTACGTTAGATAGAGTAAGATATCTATTAGATGTGAATTAGATCTCTAAGGCATATGGACATCGTTCAAGAGTATCTCCAGAATCGCGCAAATGTTAAATTTGACAGGTTAGATCTTAAACATATCGTTATCGTATCTTGGTGATGTCTAAACATCTATTAGATATCTATTTCAAAATCCGAATCGGGGCCATAGCATCTTAAGAGCCAACAGGAGTGGTCATTCCTCCATACAAACGTACTCCTCGTTTTCCTCCGTGGTTTTTGAAGCTAGAGCAATGATTTTTTCAACACAGATTAATATTGTCAGTATCTGTGTCGGACCGTTTTGCTTTTTGTGATATTTTTGTTTTTTAAGGCGCTAGAGCCCTTCGAAAATGGCCAAAATGGCCTAATTGACTATGCCGCAATGAGAGGCGTGGTATTCAAAACTGATATCAATTAGCCAAAAAAGCAAAACGGTCCGACACAGATAATTTCATAATCATTTAGATTTCCAAATTTGGTTACGATTGGTTAAGTTTTGGAGGAGGAAAAAGAGGAGTACGAAACCTCGATTTTTGTCATTTTTACGCAGGATTTTTCGCCTCAGCTGCAGTTGTCCCTATCGCACTAATTTTAGGGGCGGAGTCAAGTTTCTAAATACGTACACAGCCAGAAAAGTGATGGGCAATAGTCGAAATTTAATGTCGATAATCTAGTGATGTAAGAAGTTATCGATAAACCGTCTTGTGTTAAAATATCTAGATCCTCCTAAGACACAAAGGGTTTTGCGTTGAGATGGAACACATTTTTGTAGTTACATAGGTACAATCTATTTTGAAATTTTTGATTCTAATATTTCAAATTAGAAATCAAAATCAAAAATATTTTATTGCATGGTTATGGGTTATGGGTTTACAAAATGTTTAGGTACAGTCACGCTCCGTAATTATCGAGCAATTTAAGGTCCTAGCTAGGGAATGTAATCTCGCACCAAGATTGGCGATTCGAGATCTCGCACGAAAAATCCGAATCGAGATTGGGTGTTTCGAGATCACGACAGTCAGATTTTCGGGATCGAGATTAATATCTCGACGAGATCGAATTTGACAAATTAACTAAAAATGTGTCATTTTAATCAAAAATCTCTAAGAATTCCATACATATAGACATCGTAGAATATAATGAAACGCCGACATTTCATGATCTGCCTAGCGAACACCAGCCATTTTGTGCAAACCTCAATGTGTGATATTCTGATATTCCTATAGCCTATAGGCAAATTAAACAAGACATCTCCTTCACGATTTTCGTCGACATCTCTTCTAAATACCTAAAATTGGTATGGACGTGTTCCTCGTGGTCTCCAGAATAGACCGGTTTTTATTTTATGGAGGGGGGGGGGGACGTGTCGAAAAAAAGGAAGGAAAAAGTGGGCGGCCGACCAGCATTGATATTTGTTCACGTCTTTAGTCCTATGGGACCGATCGGTTCGTGTGAGATGTCGTTTGAAAGAGTATTAAACGTGCAATTATTGTTTTATAATAACCGTAGTCATAACTGTAGTCATTTACAAAATATTTAAAATATATGATTTTTTACCATGCATGGATGGCATAAGTACTGACAAAACATGCATCTAACTCAATAAATTATAACTTTACCGCAATTAATGTTATTATAAAATATACGAAAAATTTCATTAGCTTTCCAAAAACATAAGTTTTATTGCTGTATGATATTATATAACAAAGTAATGATGAATTTTGTTCCGTCACGTAAATGGCGGGCGACCGACTTCAACTGATCATTATTTCTCGGGTTCTATTTTACTGATCAATTATGATTGTTCATTTTTTTTAGACCCCTATTTTTATTTTATTTTCTGAAAATATAGGTTAATTTAAGATACCAATTTGAATGATTTAGTAATTCGTGGCTCGGTTGAATATTTATAATTTATTGAAAATATGAGATACGACTTCTCGTAAATTACATGTCGTCGGCTGATTAGGATAATGCACAAGCAACAACAATCATTAAAAAAATAGTTGTCATTGTCAATTGATTGTAATGTCACCTGTCGACAATGTCAGTGTTACGTGTTTCTATAAATAACGTAGTGATTATATGCTCTTTGTAAATAACAAACGTCTGGAATGGAAAACTCGTTTATTTTGAATCATTAATTTCAAAATACCTACGCTATAAATTTGAGAAAGCTGATTCCAGAAATCTGCCTAAGTTATATAATATAACTTAGTTTTATTGGAGTATGTATCCATATAGCATCCAACTCCAACCATAACTTGGCTGAAATCAAGGGAGAAAAAATACAAATGTAAGTTACCTACATCATATATATTTTAACTGATTCGATTTGTAAGAAGATTGGATTCATAAAATCGTTACAAGCGTCCATTGCTAAAAGTAGCTTAGCACCCAGTGGGTGCTTTCTACCGGCTTGTCACCATTGTTTGGATATTGTACTACATACTTATACTACTATGCCAATGCCAATTTTGCTAATTATATCCTATTATTTCAGGTCATCGTGATTCCTAGATACAGCTGTGAGATATGTAACTGCACTTGGGCCCAGAACAAAGTTGAGCATTTTGTATTGAAACGAACGTCATATTAATTATTAATCGTCTTAATACTTTACGACCGTAAATAATGCCTGGGAACAGAGTAAATAACAAACCATACACTTCTCTTCTGGATGGTCAACAAGAAGCCATCATTGTCAGATGCTCGTGCAGAACATGATAAACATACATTTAATGTAAAGTTACTATTTTTTTTGGAAACATATAACATATTTCCCAAATTAATAAAAAAGTAGGTAAACAAAAACATGTTTTATTATTCACAACTCTTTATTAAGTCTTGTCCACCATGATATCAGCAGCTTGAACTGCAACATGTACCTGGAAATTAGAAATTATATCTTTTTAAAGCAGTTTCAGGCTGAATTTTGAGTATGGCTATGTATTCTTGTATATTCCTTCTTTCTATACTTCGTTTTTTTAGCATTAGAAATTAGGTAAACAATCTTGACGTGTCTTTTAATTGAAAAACACATTTTAAAAATAAGTTACGGCAAATTTGTAACAATTATGAATCTAATACGATCATTTATATTCGTCTGCTTTCATAAGTAATAGTTATAGATTTTTATAAAGCGTTTTTCAATTAAAAGACATGTCAAGATCGCTTACCTTCTTGCAAGTTCTTTCTAATGCTAAAAAAAACGAACTATAGTAGGCACCATCTCTGTTTAACGGTTTGCCTTTAGATACTCTGGCTACATTACCACAGAAAATAAATAGATACCATAACCCTACCAATAAAGTGAACTTTTAAATACTTAATTGTAGTAAATTAATATTAATTTTATACTTACATCGACGTGATTCTCACAGCAATACTGTGTGTAACACGTGAAGTAGGTAGGTATTCCAAGTTTAATTCACGGCACCATCTTTCACGTCGTAGGTCTTCGTGGATTCGAACTATTATTTTTGTGAATCATTCCCACACATAGGAACAAGGTTTTTGATAAATTATTAAGCAATGAAATCTACTGTTTAGGTATTAATTATAAATCAAATTGTAACAAACAAGCGCAGCGGTTTAACTGAAAAATTTTGTTATGACAATCGATGACAATGATAACTTTGACAATACGTGAGTGACGGATTTATTTACTATGGTTCGATAACTTTTATTATGCAATGACTTTACATTCAGCCCAGGAGAAGGTCAAACTAAGGTCATAAGGATATTTGTTGAAATATCTTCAATCCTCAATTATTATATCGCAGCAAATGTCGGAAACTGTTTAAAAACCTTATATCTCGAAATGGTTTTCGAAATAGAACATTTGAAAAAAAATGAACAATCCTAATTGGTGATGCATACCATTAGAAAGAATATTAAACATACTATAATTGGTTTCTAAAAACCGTAGTCATAACTGTAGTCATTTACAAAATCATTGAAAATAAATAATAAATAAATAAATATTATAGGACATTCTTACACAGATTGACTAAGTCCCACAGTAAGCTCAAGAAGGCTTGTGTTGTGGGTACTCAGACAATGATATATATAATATACAAATCCTTAAATACATAGAAAACATCCATGACTCAGGAACAAATATCTGTATCATCATACAAATAAATGCCCTTACTGGGATTCGAACCCAGGACCATCGGCTTCACAGGCAGGGTCACTACCCACTAGGTCAGACCGGTCGTCCTAGAGAAATATATGATTTCTCGATCAATTATTTTACAATGCGCCCGCTATGAAGCTAGGAATATCAAAGAATGCATTGCTCTGATGGATCTGCCGTCTCTTTTATAAGGAAGATCGTGATATGCCTGGGTTAATATTAGATCAGGAAATGGTGGCGTTTCATGATACGCCTATGATTACGATTTTACGATATGCATGCCGCCGACACACTACTTATTTAAGGTACCTCATGTTATATTTTGAAAATAACAACAACAAATTAAATTGACATATAACATAAAATCAATTTTAATTTTTACTTTACTTCTATGAAATGCTATCGATGTTAAACCACTATTTACCTTTACTTAGAAACTGCGTAACAATAATAGAGCTAAAGCCGGACACATAATAGCACTGCCTGAACAACATGAATCTAAGGTAAAACAAAGTATTTCACTTTCGGTCTTGTTCGAGATCTCGAAAATATTAATCGAGATCTCGACCGAGATTGCATATATCGAGATTTCCTGTCAACTTGGTTAAATTTCGAAAATACGTGCGAGATCTAGCGAGATCTCGAAATTACGAGATCTAGATTGCATTCCCTAGTCCTAGCTGAATTGGTTGTTTCATACACTTACTCTTACTCTATAGAATGTCCAATCCTGCCTTACAAAGACGTTAATATTTATATTTGTCATGTCTATACTTCGTTTCTGAGCATTATTGAAAAAAAAATACTTACTTGATACTAGTATTAACCACTAAGTACATAAATAGGGTAATTCGCCAGTAACAGGCCACTATTAGTAACTGGCCACGCCAAACCAAAAATGAATTCTATTCACCTATAAATATAATTCATTTTAGTATAAGGTGGCCAGTTATTGAAACCTTATACCTACTAAAATGAAATCTGTATAGAGGTGAATAGAATTCATTTTTAGTTTAGGACGGCCAGTTACTTAACGTGGCCAGTTACTGGCGAATTACCCTATTCGATATCGAGTTCCGTAAACGTAAGCCGGGTAAGTAAAAAAGTTCAATCGCAATAGGGTAATTCGGCAGTGGCCACCCCAAACCAAAAATGAATTATATTCACCTATAAATATAATTAATTTTAGTATAAGGTGGCCAGTTATTGAAACCTTATACTAAAATGAATTCTGTTTATAGGTGAATATTAGGATTCATTTTTAGTTTAGGGCGGCCAGTTATTAAAAGTGGCCAGTTACTGGCGAATTACCCTACTTAGTAGTAGCAGTAACAAAAAGTGGCAATGCAAATTGCAATCAGTGAGGTGCGCGCCAGGCCGCCAGCGCGAGTACGGGCGCACCGCACGCGTCTGTGTGCGTGCTTTACACACACAAATACAGTCTCTCACGCCGCGGTTACGCCCCGTCAGAGCGACGGGTATATTCAGCATGAAATCTCAAAATTTACTTTTAGCTCAGCTCCCGTTTCGTCTTAAGAACCTGGCGACAATTGAAGTTCTGATTTTATGTGATTGTTGTGACTATAGTCAAGTCGACAACTCAACTGGTCCATTTTATTAAATTTCTACAATTCCTTGTAGGACTATTGGACTATACAGGGTGATTCATGAGACGTGAGCAGGACTAATCCTGCACACTCAGTAACTGATAATTGACCGATCACCGTCGTATTTAGGTGAAATAACCACAATTTTTCCTATTTTTTAACTTTTTGGTGAGGGCAAATTTAATTCTCTACAATCATGGTTACCCTACAAGACCCAATTAATAACCATAAAACCTCTTTAACCGTAATGACAGCATTTGATTACGAAGAAATAAACTGTCAAACTTGAGTGAGATACGAGTTTTCAAAAGTAACCAGACCGTGATGACAGTGATGACAATCAATTTGACACAGAATATCAGTAGTTTAGTATTCTAATTTTAGGGTGACCATGCATGTCGTAAATAAATTTATAAATTTTTTTTTCAACACGAGTAGAAAATTAACGTTAATCTCACTAATACTGATACGAAACAGTTGCTTATAATTTACAAAAGGCGCAGTCTTAGTCCTGCTCACGTCTCCTGAATCACCCTGTATATTGCTACCGTTCCCGTTCACTTACGGATGACTCACGCTACGCTAGACCAGGCCAGGGCCGGGCCGGAGCTTCCGGAGCTTCATTTTCTATGGAAAGCACCACGTGATCACCGATCAGCCGTCATTGAAAATGACATGTCGGACGCCTCGGCCCGGGCTCGGCCCGGGCTCGGCCCGGGCTCGGCCCGGTCCAGCGTGAGTCATCCTTTAACCTGCATCGCAGCATGGTTTTGGAGCGAGGCTTTTTGCTCCAATGATCTAAAATAAGGCGTAATACCGTCGGGTAGCTAATAGTAACTCAATCATACTCTGTGGTCGCGGCTCCATGTATGAAGCGCTATTTTGCGCCCCATTTGAGGAAGTAGATAGCAAAATACCTACAAGGCGTTAAAGTACAATCCAATGGTAACATTAGTTAGGTTTAAAGCCCGGAAAACAACACAAAAGCACCATGAGTATCGTGTTTCTATAGTACGTTTATGTGACACTGAATTGATATAAAACCTAATGAGCAGTAATAAAGTAGCTTATAACTTCATTGCTAGCTGTCTCAATGAAATAAGAAGCTAATAAATATGTAGCAATAATTATATCCTTTAGTTGTGATTCGAAGAGCGATAAACATGAAAAATGTCCGGGAGAAGACTGCTGTGTCTTGTGAAATACACTCAACTTAACTCAATACTGGAAAATATATAAACGTATCTATATAGGTGTAAAGCGAGCATTCGTAAAACTTATTAAATTTATTAAACTTCGGCGTGTAGGCTTGCGTATTAAATATACCATTGTTATTAACATATACATAGGATTATGTCAAAATGCAATATGAATGTCGTCGAAACGGCTGTGCATCTGAAAACTGCAATAAAACGTGCAGAATTTTCCCAATAACTGGATATTTGCCAGGAAAATTTACAAGAAACCTCAAATTATGCAGTTTGGCGAAGCTATGGAAGCTTTGTAGTTTAGACTTTAATTCCACCACATAAAGTCTGGTTTCCACCTTAATTGTAATATGACGAAGATGTGGAAGTTGTTTTAAAATTACCATAATAATAATATAACTGGTGCACTGTCTAAGAATAGTAAAATAGGGAGTTATCTTGTTCATTATTAGAGATGCAACGGATAGTTGTTTGGCCGGATACCGGATACCGGATATTGGGCCTGACTATCGGCCAAATATTCGGTAGCCAGCCGCCGACTATTCAGCCGTCGGGCTATACCTACATTACGGTTTTCATGTGCGCATTGTACAGGTTTTGACCTGTTTCGTAGTGAACGTTTGCGCACTCATTTCTAGGTTTGAAATAAGTGCGCGTGCAAGTGAGTGGAATATTTAAATTGTTATAAAATAATAAACGAGTACGATTATGACCGTAACTGTTTCTTACCAATCTTGTTTACTCCGAAATCAAGCAATTTTACTATCCGGTATCCGGTCGGATAGGCCGGATACCGGATAGTAACCGAATATCCGGTGCATCACTATTCATTATGCATTGCCGCGGCCACGCAACACGGACCGTAATGTAACATATAATAATAAGCATTATTATGATCATCATCATCATCATTTGGGTTCTAAGTATGCGTATCTAAAGCCATTTAAAGTGTTTCTGTGATAGATTTTATTTTGAAGCGCCCAAGTAAAAAGTATTTTGAAGCAGTCAGGTAAAGGCTATTTAGGAAAATTTTGATGTTTTTCCATACCTTGCCACCTTGATACCATGGTCGACAGGGCTGGAAACAATATGATGGAAATGTTCGCCGCCATTATGTTTACTAAGTATAATGTCATACTTCGGAAATTCAGAAGGTGGTAGAGCAGTGCGCTGGTGTCTTGGGGCCGGTACTGTACTTCGACTCTCACCCAACGCGGTGAGTTTTTTCTCTAATTAAAAATAAAACTTCGTTAGACGACTGTTCTGCCGAGAATGCCAAGTACAAAATATATTTGGACAGTTTGAATGTTGTCAATAAAATTAATCATGCGAAAATGGATCTGATATCTGTTAAATTTGGCAAACTTATGGTTAGAATCACGGGAATCTTTCCCTTACGAGGTAACAGTTGATATCTCGTTGATATGGGTATACACCAGCATAATAATATTATAACTGTATATATTATATATACAGTTATATATTATATCTGTTCATGATAAACACACTTCTTCCGTTTAAAAATGAATAATCCAAAGGGATGTAAAATATTTCTGCAATTTCATTTTAGTGAACACGAACGCGAGATTTGGTTATTTATATGTGCATTTTTAAACATATTTTTTCCGAGAGCTTACCTCGTGTTATTTTATTCCTATTTTGAAAATTTGAATACCCCTTCCAGGCCGGACACTTTGCATGCGGTGTCAAAATAAGTTAAACCAAGAAGCGATGAATGTTCCGTGTAACGGCCATCTCGCCAAAATGTTTATGGCGGTTTATGATTGGGATACTGATTGGGAGTGTTAAATCTTGCCAACGAGATTATTCCTTTAACGAAGGTTGATGTAATGATTAAACCAGTCTTAGGATTTTATGGCTCACTTTAATGCAGACGTTTCAAATAAATAATTGAACAACAAAACGGTACTTCATTAAATAATCGATAAATGTAAAATTGTAATGAAGTGACAATGACCGAGGCAAAGTAAATGAAATATGTAAGTAGGCAACTCTCCCACAAACCACAGTTGCTAAATATTTTAGCAATATATGGTAATTCGCCAGTAACTGGCCACCTTAAACTAAAAATGAATTATATTCACCTATAAACAGAATTAATTTTAGTATAAGGTTTCAATAACGGGCTAGCCTTCAATAACTGGCCACCTTATACTAAAATTAATTCTGTTTATAGGTGAATTTAATACATTTTTACTTTAGGGTGGCCAGACCGGGGGGGAATTATCCTACACTCCCCACAGGCATTCATATCTCAGTTATCTATTCATCTGTGATGATGTTGATGAATCAAATCTCCTTCTTAATTTCACCTTCAAGAACTCATTTTCGTTTGTCAAAAATTGTCTGCATTCGCATAATTATAACGCAATTTTCAAAGGAAGGAAGCCATAAATAATATGACAGTAAAAGACTGTTATGGTGCCGTGTCAAAGTAACGCCGGGTCATTCTCTTGAACGTGGGTGTTAATTAAGCTTCCAAATTAAATGTTACGGGTCCGGAGCCAACGGTTTATTAAATAAGTATAAAGGACCTTTATGCGACAATACTGATACTCATTTGATGAAGGCACATGCACATCAGACACCGCATTAAGGATGATGCACGCCAGTCACGCCACTCTTGACCGGGCCCTTGCCCGGGCCGAAGCGTCCGACGTATCATTTCCCATTACGGCTGATCGGTGATCACGTGGTGCTTTCCATAGAAAACGAAGCGCCGGAAAATCCGGCCCGACCCGGTCTAGTGTGAGTCATCCTTTATGAAAAGCATTAACGAAAATCGCGAGGTTATACATAGAAGGTGCAATTTCACGTGAAATTCTGACTATCTCTGACTATCTATTCCTTATTGTCACTATGTTCTTTTTATGTATGTCTATTGTACGAAAATAAAATTAGGTAAGTATCTCACTAGATAAAAATATAGTACAATAGACATCAACGCACTATTTATTCATTAAATAGTAGCGCGTTGATGTCTTTTCCTCTTAATGTGGCGGCGACATGTGATTGGTCGAATTCATTTATTCTATAAATATTAATATTACGCCATGAGCAGCATTACTGTCTCTATATCTTATCCAGTGGATAAGTATTTAGATAGATATTTTGCGATATTAAGACTGTTCTTTACCTTTACTTGTGTTGCTGTTTTCTTTCTGAGGGCCTACCGCGAACCACGTTCGAAGTGCTGCCTCCCTGTCACACTGACGTACGAATTTACACGCGCGACAGAGAGGCAACACGTCGAACGTGGTTCGCGGTAGGTGTCCTGTATTCAGGTATGCAATAAATAGTATTTTTATTGTATACGGTACATTAAGAAAATGAAAACCTACTAAACCACCGCGTAACTTCGTGACCAGCCGTCTAAGTTAAATGTTATCTGTATTCAAAGACAACATACCACGGATTACTCTACTATAAATGTCTCAGAATAATTTCTAGATTTACTATGATTAACTTAGCATGCAAAGTGTCTACGGAATTATAATAATTAGCAATGTCCCGTGGGATTTAGAGCGAGAGAGCGGCTGGACTGGTCTGATTGAGCAACGAAAGCCAGCAGTCATTATTATTACTGTATTAATTGTCATCAATTAAGTGGACGCTTAGGATCATAGACAACTTGCGACAGACACCGCAATCAAGCGGTTACAAAGAATCGCAGTCACTATCATCATATACAAATCTTATCTTAAGCTTGTAATGTGTACTACAATTGCATCCTATATCGTGGTATTCTACCACCCCATGTTACTCAAAACAATTTTTTTCTACTCGTCCGTCGGCTTTAATGGTTGAATGAAGACATTGAAGACTTTTCGAATACCAAATTGAAATCGCATACTTTTACTGAGGCGGCGACTCAACTATAATGATTTCACGAAACGCTTTGTCAACTGAAATGAATTCGAACTATCACATGTCGCCGCGGTCAAGAGAAAAAGACACCAACGCGCTACTATTTCATGAATAAGCAGTGCGTTGATGTCTATAGTTTTATCTGAGATACCTAATTTTGTTCAGTTATTTTTTATTTTATTTATTATAAACAACTTTATAAGTACATATTACAGATCAGTCCAAGACGTGACATACCGGGTGTGGCCTGTAATATGAGCAAAAAATTAAACTGCAGGCTGTACTCCTCATACTAACCAACATTTGTTTAGCGAGTTTTAAAAATAACTTGTAGTTTGATTTTTAATACACTTTAAAGTTTATTCTAAGAGGCAATGTATTGCGAATTTTGTTATGTTTATGGCATGACAAGTAACGTCAATCACAATGATATGGCGTGGCGATGGCGTCCATTTAAGATAATATTTATTTTGTATGAAAAATAGAGAGTCAAAATACTTCATAATTTTTAAAAGTTGTAGAACAAAAGTGTCACCGTTTGAGGAGTACAATCTATGTTACAGGCCACACCCGGTATATTTCATTAAAAAAAACATTGGCAATAACAAACATTTAGTTCACTCGTAGAAAAAGTATTGAATATAATGGTAATATATACATAATAAAGCTTGGGTTTCGTGGCCGAAGCATAATAGGCATAAGTGATCTGCGCAGCGTTTAGGGCCCTTTCACACTGGCCTGTGGCGGTTTGCAAGCGTGTCCGGGCATTAGATGAAAGTGAATGCGGCGCGGCGCGTGCTGCAGCGGTTTTAATACTAGCTGAATACATAAATCCTAAACAATTAAACGTGCAATATTTGTATTACTCCATACCGAAAACAGCTAAATATAACACGGGGTCTAGCCAAGATGACCCTGTTCGGGTATAATCATCTCTGAAGCAATTTCCATGCATTTCTATCATACGCGTATGGTTTTCAATTTTCGTGGACAGCCTCGTCAGTCGAGTTAGAAGTTATAACTTCTTACCAACCGCCTCAGTTAAACGGTAAACCCTATACGATGAAATACAGCTATCAAAGACATCATAAAAATCATGAATACACACTTTAATATCTTAGAGTGCTGTAAACGCTATCTCGAATTAGCATTCATATGATTGGTATTATAAAAGCAACTATGTACCTATACCGGGTGTGGCCTGTAATATGAGCAAAAAATTAAACCGTAGGCTGTACTCCTCATACTGACCAACATTTGTTCAGCGACTTTTAAAAATAACTTGTAGTTTGATTTTTAATACACTTTAAATTTTATTCTAAGACGCAACGCAATGTATTGCGAATTTTGTCATGTTTAAGGCGTGACAAGCAACGTCAATCACAATGATAATGGCGTGGCGATGGCGTCCATTGAAGATAATATTTATTTTGTATGAAAACCTATTTTTCATACAAATACAAACGGTCTAAATACTTCATAATTTTTAAAAGTTGTTGAACAAAAGTGTCACCGTTTGAGGAGTATAATCTACGTTTTAATTATTTGCTCGTGTTACAGGCCACACCCGGTATTGGAAGTATTGATCTAGATTTTGCTTCCGTTATTAACAATAATTGGGTAGAAATATCAACGTTACGGTTAGGGTATAAAATAGATGCGTTTTAATAAGAATAATGGTTTTATTTTATAGCCAAGAGGGATAGTTTAGGTTAGGTTATCTATCTATTAAAAACTACATTTGTATTTTTTTTGTGCTAGTATAATTTAGTTTTAATATAGTTTATTTAATATTAATTGAATTTAAGAAGTATATTGTATTTATTATTAATTTCGTTTTTATTCTTGTATTTATTATTAATTTCGTTTTTATTCTTGTTTTGTAAACATTATAGTGTTAATAAAAGCATTTCCACATCAATAAGGAGCAGAGTAAATATGAGCATTAATGAACAAACAATGTTAAAATTGTGAAAGTAGTTACTGTGTTGCATACCTAGCAGGTATTAAAATGTATTAAATTTGATCGAGATAACGCCTGTATGGCGCCGACTGGAAAAGTGTTGGCGAGCCGAATATCCGGTGATATCAATACGAATAAACACTTTGCGCTCAAAACTTTTATTTGGAAAGTTAGGTTAAAAGAATTTAAAAAACTTGTCCGCTTAGATGTCTACAAATTAATACAAATTGATTACGAATTCAAGCCGATAAATGGCAGGATTCGGCACAGAGGGGCTACCGCGAAAACCGAAATTCGCAAATTGCGGGGATCTTTCTCTTTTACTCCAATGAAGGCGTAAGTAATTAGAGTGACAAAGAAAAATGCCCGCAATTTGCGAACTTCGATTTTCGCGGTTATAGCCCAGGATTGAGAAAAGTGGCGTGCTCTCGTTTCGGAGGCCAAGACCGAGTAGAGAAGAGAGTTTGGGTCGCTGAGCCATATTAGTTAGTTAGATTACGAATTATGAAAGTACTAGTTTCTGCCCACGACTTGGTCTGCGTAAAATAATGGTTTATTCCGTGATAAAAACTATCCTAATGTTCCCAGGGATTCAACCAATCTTCATAGGTACCTACCAAATTTCATCTAAATTGGTTCAGCGGTTTAAGCGTGATATGAAGAGGTAGGTAACAGACAGACAGCTGACAGAGTTACCTACTATACTTACTATCGCATTTTATAATAGATATTAACTATTATGAAAGTATACTCAACAAAACTGAATTAATGTTTGGAACTGTGACGCAAAATTATGAAAACGTTAACTTTCGCTTTGTAAATGCTGGAAACGGTGGTAATGATAATGCATAAATAATTGCCGGTTAAATTGAATAAAAGCACGCATTAAAATTTTCATAATACAACTGATACATTACATTACATATGAAACTTACATTGATGTAGATTTGCGAAAATGTTTGCAAATTTGCATATTATGGGAACCGGGCGATAGATGCAGTTATAACCCGCCCTCAATAACTTACAGGCAGTAGCGTCTTCAGTTCAAAGGCCAACAGATCTACATATAACCCGCATTACAGTCGAAAATGCAACCGGCTGCAGTGGTGTGCAATCACTGCAACCTGCTGTCAAGTTCAAGAGTGGCCACGCGGCCCGAAGACAGGCAGAATAGCAGCAGCCCTCGCCTCGAGCGCACGCGAAAAACGTTTCCAACGAACGCCGGAGTTTCAAATACACGAGTGTTTTCAAATTTCGAACCGATTTGAATTTTGAATCAGTGATTTTGATTTTTTTTTTCAACTCAGCCAGCCAGTTCGCCGACCGGTCAGCCATGCGGAACCTCTTAAGGTAAGTTTTGCTATGTTATTAATCAATTTAATCGTCTTCGTTCCCTTAGGGTTATTGCCAGGGAACGGCTAGCGATAAAAAGTATTTATAGGAAACTTTGCACTGTAGCGGATATGTTTTTATTTTTATATTTATGACTTGAAGCCAATTAAATTCTGGAGAGTTTTGTAAAAAAGTTTACTAATTTATTTCCTCCCAAATCTTGACGAATTGAGAATCAAGTAGAATTGTGAAGTAAAGGATTGCACTTTGTGTAAGTATACCTACATGATCATAGGAATTAAATGTGCAACGTTCTTTGTAGTCTTCATAAGTTGTGATTTCTCACATAGATAAATTTGCGTGTGAACAAATGTATGAGGTAGTATTACCTAGTTCTTCAAACTAGAGCATTAATGATAGAAACTGTTAGAGTTGTTACTGAACACACTAGTCATCGGAACTATTATGGATATGCGAAGGAAATGGAAGACACTAGCAAACTTGTACAGTCAAGGAATTTAAATTCCGACCCATTTCGTACTTTGTCACAGTGACAATTAATCAATATGAAAGCCGCTAGAGACCTCATACGGTTGTCACTGTGACAAAGTACGAAATGGGTCGGAATTTAAATTCCTTGACTGTACGTAATCCTTCATGTTATGTTTATTGATGCCATGAAGTCAATCAGTTATATTATAAGTAATACAATGTCGACATTTTATGGCTCATACATAATTACAACTTCAATTAAAAAGTAGGAAACTGGATTTATTCTTACACATATAATCAAGTATTGTTTACTATTAAAACAGTACCTTTATTTTTTAGTATATAAAGTTTATTGCACAATATAAAAAACTTAAGGTATAAAAGGCTTAATTCCATGAGGCATTCTCTACCATATACCTTTACTTACATATTCCTATATAAAAGTACAAATTAAAATCTTCCTCCTGCAGCCTTTCTAGTCAAAAAAAATTATAATTTCATCGTTAGGTATAATGTTAATACACAGTAGTTTTTAATTAATCAAAGATTCTTTAATGAGAACTGGAGTGCTCCTCATTCGCATTTGACCCTTCTATGGGTGGCAACGAACGCGTTATGCGAGTCTTCACTACACAGTTCACACCCCTTTAAAATATAAAGTACTACGTCAACGTCATACATTTTACCGAGTGTGGCCTGTAACACGAGCAAATAATTAAAACATAGATTGTACTCCTCAAACGGTCACACTTTTGTTCAACACTTCAAAAAATTATGAAGTATTTAGACACTTCATATTAGTATTTAGACTCCCTTGTTTTCATACAAAATAATTATTATCTTCAGTGGACGCCATCGCCACGCCATAAAATATCATTATGATTGACGTTGCTTGTCACGCCTTAAACATAACACAATTCGCAATACATTGCGTCTTGGAATAAACTTTACAGTTTATTAAAAATCAAACCACAAGTTATTTTTAAAAGTCGCTGAACAAATGTTGGTCAGTATGAGGAGTACAGCCTACAGTTAAATTAATTGCTCATATTACAAGCCACACCCGGCATAAAGTACTACGTCATACATTTTATATGCAAGATAAGAAACAAGTGAGCGTTCCATACTGTTTCCCATCATATAATTTAAATTAATAGGACTTGAATTGAATCGATTGCGATTGAACAATGTTACAAAATCAACAACTGTCGTTATAGAGTTAGACCAAGAAAAGTCTGCAGCGAAATTGATAGCCCACGCAGTGCAAGTGTTATTTTAATCGTCAAATTTCTATAAAATTGTGTCGTATACATAACACTTGCACTGCCTGGGCTATCAAAATCGCTGCAGACTTTTTTGGTCTAGCTCTACCTACTCATACTGTCTCTGTTGTTTTGAATTTAACGTAAGGATTTTCTCCAAAGCGATGCAAACTTAAACTTATGTATAACGAAAACTACTTGAGTACGTTGAAGAATATTTTAATTAAAGCAAAAATGCTTTAACGTAGGTTCATAAAATCTTCCAATTAGTGTTCCTTACAAATTGCGTGGACTATAGTTTGTATACAGTCTTATTGCTTAATCATCGTTCAGCGGTAATTAATAAATAATTAATAATAAATAATAATTTAGCCTATAATATACGTCCCATTACTGGGCACAGGCCTCCTCTCAAGGGTTCTCACGAGAGGGTTTAGGCTATAGTCCCCACGCTGCCTCAATGCGGGTTGAGGACTTCACATTCACCTTTGAATTTCTTCGCAGATGTATGCAGGTTTCCTCACGATAATTATCGGTTTATCGGTAATTATTAAGCATTTTTTCAAAGCTCATGTAGTAGCAGAGAGAACATCCACGGGCTGTCCCGTACAAACGCATTTTGTTTCCTGTGTTGCGACTTCTTTTTTCGACATTTAAAGCAGGAGATTATTTTTCTGTGCATATTTTTGACCATTTGTCATAGAAAAGGAAACTCTTATACTTACCTGCATTTCTTCAGAAAATTCGCGTTTGTAGTTTGTACGGGACAAACGGTAGACAATTTCATGATATGCTTCAGAGGTATCTTAAAATAGGATACGAATACACATATGTCGTTTATCTTATTGAAATTAAGATTTACACTCCTCTTCACGGTTTAACCGCTGAACCGGTTTAGATGAATTTTGGTATAGTGATAGTTTGAATCCCGGGGGAGGACATAGGATAGTTTTTATCCAAGAAATCACCCCATAAGATGATGCAAAAGGGGGTGTAATTTACTATGGATGTAGTATAAGTTAATATTTATTCTACCCTTTCGATGTCGCGGGCAGCATAGTTTAGTTTTACCATAAAATGTAGACTAATATCAATCGGAAATAGAAATTCTATTCTATTCTTAGCTGCGCTGAATACCGCATATGCAAAACCGATAGATAGCACGCACGGTCGGCTGCCAATAGTGTCAAAGTTAATGCATTCATCACCGTTTCCACAATGGCCAACTGTCATACAACCGAGAAGTGGGCCAAATAACAGGGCCCCGGTAAATTCACACGATCAGCGCTATTTTTGTCATGATTTTGAATTCTGAAAATCGTGCGATACTTGGCTCTTTTATGGTTCATTGATACCAAATTAAGGGGCTACCTGCTGCGGTTTTCATTGACATTTGACAAGTTTTAAATCCTACATTTGCACTACAGCACAGAATAAATAATAGTACTAGGTACAGAAGACTCACTCTCTAACAACGCGTCTGTCACGATCAGCACATATATGGCCGCTAGGTGGCGACAGTGCCACGCCACGCGCTGGATGCTGCATATAGCGATGTTGTAAATTGTAACACGGAGATTATACGAACTGCCGTTGCGCTCAATATTTTTTCAATTAAGTTTTATCATTTTCGGTAGTCGCATGTCGCATGCTGCCAAGTTTCTGCGAAACTCCATTATTTTTAGGGTTCCGTAGCCATATGGCAAAAAACGGAACCCTTATGGATTCGTCATGTTTGACATTTTATTTTTAGCATTAATTCATAAATGTTTAGAAGCGTATTAAGAGCCAACGGGAGTAGTCATTCCTCCATACAAACGTAGTCCTCGTTTTCCTCCGTGGTTTTTGAAGCTAGAGCAATGATTTTTTCAACACAGATTAATATTGTCAATATCTGTGTCGGACCGTTTTGCTTTTTTTGATATTTTTGTTTTTTAAGGCGCTAGAGCCCTTCAAAAATGGCCAAAATGGCCTAATTGACTATGCCGCAATGAGAGGCGTGGTATTCAAAACTGATATCAATTAGCCAAAAAAGCAAAACGGTCCGACACAGATAATTTCATAATCATTCAGATTTCCAAATTTGGTTACGATTGGTTAAGATTTGGAGGAGGAAAAAGAGGACTACGAAACCTCGATTTTTGTCATTTTTACGCAGGATTTTTCGCCTAAGCTGCAGTTGTCCCTATCGCATTAATTTTAGGGGCGGGTTCAAGTTTCTAAATACGTACACAGACAGAAAAGTGATGGGCAATAGTCGACATGTAATATCGATAATCTAGTGATGTGAGAAGTTATCGATAAACCATAACAAAGTCGCGATTTGCCTCTTAGTGGCGAAGTTAGTGAAGTAAGTAATACCTATTGCACTTTTGCCTCAGGGGAAACCGTTTAACACTATTATTTCTTGGTTCATACAAAGCTGAGTAGACGCACTTTTATTTAATAATAATTTTTGATTTCATATCTGTGGTAATAAACGCTTTGAATACATTTTTCTAAACATCATTCCGAATCCAATGAGGTATCACACCTTTGAACTTGTACTATACTGTTGTCCCAAATTGGGGTTTCGTATTTATTCCGACCAAAATCAGGAGCTCCTCAAACATAGGTACCTAAATGTATCCAAATCTGACTCAAAAATAATAATCGGCTGAGAGCATGTCGGGCCATGCTTAGTGTAGAGTTTCGTAGTTACCGTTTTGTCAAAATAGGCCAAACCGGGGCGATAAGTCAGTATCATACGTTTACAAGGGAGTACAGAGCGTTTTACGTATTTTTAGATTTTTACTAAGAACAGAAGATTTTTTGCAATAACTCAAAACCGACTGGAGTCCGGTCATATTCGCTATATAGTTTTCATTGAAAGTAGTTATTAAGCTTTTGTTGATTTTTTTCATGATTTTGGACCATGGTTCAAAAATTAGAGGGTGGTGGGGATATTTTTTTTTCTTTCGGAGCGATTATTTCCGAAAATATATAAATTTATCAAAAAATGTCTTAAGGAGACCTTTATTCGTTTTGAAACACCTATCCAAGGGTACCTACCCCACACTATTGGGACTAAGACTATTTATAAAAATAAATATATATACCTTTGAGTTCAATTGGCGTAAAGGACATTTTAGCGAAAATGAGTTATATATACATTTTCAATACCTGGCTTAACAACCTCAAAGCTGTACTCTGATTGCCTAATCAGGCATGCCATACGATTAAATAAACAAATATACAGTTTTGTTCAGAATTCCAAGCGCTTTTGTTCTGTATAGTTAAAATTTCGATATCTCGTAAAAAGTTGCCTTTACGACCCAATTTTTACACTATGAGCTTGCAAAAACAGCTTAGCTCAAGGGGCGTAAATGACCAGTTATTTTTTCTTTTTTTTTGTAATTAAATTATGTTGTAAAGGACTAACAATACTAAAATGTCCTTTGTCGTCATTTAGCCCTTCATTTGACATGATAATTTTTCATATCGTGTGGTCAAGATGGTCGTAAAGGACATTATTTGACTATTGAAATTATTTTACTTGCCCTTTACGACCTGTCCTAAAAATGATTTTACCTTAAGTATACGAGGCGAACAAATTGTAAAGGACTTTTCTAACTTTTGTGTCGTTTAAACTCCAAATTGCAAACAAATAACATGGACGTAGCAGTATGTAGACTATCAAAAAAGTCGTTTTCTGGGACCTTTATTACTATAATGTAATGTTTGCCGTCAAATTTGAAAGCATTTACGCAAGAGTTCATGCACGTAAAGGTCTATAAAGCCAAATTGATAAACAGTTTTATGGGTCCTTTATTACCAAAATATAACGTTTGCCCTTCAAATTAGAAAACTCAGCTCAGTGTTTTTCCGCAACTATTACTGTGTTTCTCGCAGTGGAATCTCTTATAGTCTTGCGACAATAACATATGTACTAGCCTGTGCATAATACACTCTGAACCTTTCCGACTCGCATTTCTTGTTGATTAGGAGAACGAAACAGGTACAAAATATAAAATTCTTTATTTCATAAAAAACTGTACATATAATTTGAGGGATGGTGTCTCCCGGTAAGCAATATACCTATGCCTGTGTTGGGAGGCACCGCTCTTCCGTTATTATTGAAATCTAACTAATACTAAGCTACACTATTTACAAGTCACAAAACATTTACTACCTATACTATTTACAAATAATAATTATATACTAATTACAAGCAATACATTAATTATAACTATTAACTATAAGCAACATAAAGACAACAATAAAATATGTGATCAGAAAAGTACTCAAGCCTGCACGCGTGTGTGTGTGTGTGTGTGTGTGTGTGTGTGATGGTACTTATCGTAAAAGGCTCTCTGTTTTCTCATATGTTTTAGTTCTGAGCCATTTGGTTACAGTAGACTTACATTCATGGGATTGTTTTATTAGGGTAAATGTTTAGGATTTTATTGATTTTATTATATATGAAAGCGGATTTTGTGTTCAATTGTGAGTTCGCAAAGGTTGTTCTAGTATGAGAAGATCTCGCTACATTAATTAAAGTTCGTTTTATGTTATAATTAGGATTGTAGGTAAGGTGTATCAGCGATTGCCCATTGCCTCGCTCCTGACTATTTATTACCCGTGCGCGGTGGAAGTTGTTTTTTGTGAGTAATTTAATTATTTGTGTCATTGGTTGAGCTCGGCTACAATAACTAGTTGAAATAAAGAACAATGCTTCGTTTCAAACACACTCACAAAGTTTGAAACGTATTTGGACGAAGTGGTATATAATACTTAATGACCGAATCGGTTATAATTAATTCGTTTACTTACTTGTTTCATAATATGTACAGAAGATATTTTTAAGTGATTGAAATTAGAAATTATTGCAGCTACAGTTAACAGGGATGAAATAACACAGAAATTACTACTTAAATAGGAATAAAAAAACGATTTAATATCTTATTGTTTCGTATTTTGAAATAAGACATCTTGAAAAATTGAAAATATAGAATTATAGTCTTTTATTCACTAAGGACTTTCCAAATGCTTGATATGCTAATTCTTATCATCGTTAGCTGATCTTATACTTTCCTTGTTATGACTAAAGGCTGTCATTTTATGATTAAAGGCGGCTAGTGTTAAGCACTGAGACATTTAATTTACCTTCATTCCCGAATATTAGCTACTTTGTGAGCAAGTAATTATTTTGTATTAGCACAATATTTTGAACCAATTATTTTTAGTAAATAATTGGTTCAAAATATTGTGCTTTCTTTATTATTACTATATTATTAGAAAAATATTAATAAAAACTGTACCTAATCGGGTTATACCTAGCATCATTAACTACCGTTTCATACATTTTTAAGCTTCGTTATAAACTATGCTGAAAACAGTTAACATGTGTAGGTACCGTGGCTGGTAACTAATACACCCCGAATTTGGAATAAAATAGTCTCAGAATGTCACTTACGACCCTACTAAACAAGATACACTATACTATCAAAAAACGCAGCATGGGTGTAAAGGACATTCATAGTGTTTTTGACCAATTCTATAGGACATTAACTTCTTCCGTTTTTAATTTATACATATGATTGCTAATTCAGTTAAAGAGACTAACATTTTGAGTACTTTTTTAATACACATCAAAAATATAGCTCCATAAACAACAAAAATAAATCAACATTTAAAAAAATCTCTGTCTCCTGAAAAATAGCATTTTGTCCTTTACGCCAATTGAACCCAAAGGTATCGAATATTGTATGGGAGGTCTCAGGTCTGCAATTCTTTCTTAATAGTTTTTATTATTTTACCGTTCCGTCGCAATGCGTGATTCATGTATCCATGCCAATAAGTTGCCAACTTGCAGCTTTTTAGCACTTACGATCACGAAGCAAAGCCTCGGATCGGACAGACAGGCAGACAGACGAACATGGCGAAACAATAAGGGTTTCTTTGGTGACTACGCAACTCTAAATATCGGACCACTAATAAAACAGTTATTAAGATTTTAATTTGATTGCAGGTTGTAGACGGATATTGAATTCAGTTAGGTACCTAAAGCCAAGAAGTTAAATCACAATAACAGGGAATATGATTCGGTCAAATTGTGTTCTAATGTATGGTATGGGGAAGACAAACAAATTATAGCCAGCATTCAATGAATGTAGTATGATACCTTGGGGTATGGTGCTTTACGCACACTAGTGTCCCGACCCCTAAAATAAAAATAAAACTGCCAACCGGGACTTATTTCATGCTAAAAGGGGTGGGGGGGATTGCGTCAGGGGGAGGGGGTAGGACGCTAGTGTGTGTAAAGCACCATACCCAAAGGTATCATACTACATTCATAAAATACAGGCTATAGTTAGTTTTTCAAAAAACACAATTTGACCGAATCAAATAAGTAAACGCTTAGTGGCGGTAGCGAGCTAACGAGTTACCACCGAAGAATAAGTTTGTACTATAAGAAAAGAACTAGGTGTAGCAAAGCTATACCGGGTCGACCGCTTCGCGAGGCCCGTGAAGGCAAATGACGTGTGCGTCTGTGTGCGCGCACCACACACACAGGGATAGTCCTTCACTACGCAGCGCCGCCCCCGGGCCCCGTCAGCGCGACGGCGATATTCACCTCAAAATCTCAAAACTGAGATCGGGCTGACGTCCTGTTTCGTCTTAAGGCCCCGTGGGTTCAGGTTCTTTTCTCACTCTCACTGAGCTTAAGCGTGAACGAAATGGCAGTGCGTGACGGGCGATCGCGGATATCATGTTTTTAAATTTGATTTTTTTGCGTGCTTTAACAAAAAAAGTAAGCTATGATCTTGGCCAAAAATATTTTATATTTTTAGCTTTTGTGTAAAAATTGTTACAAATCTTTAAGTGCTGTTATCGTGTTCGTGTTTTTTTTTCAATCCAGCGAATGTCAAGAAATCAAGTTTTAAATCGATGCAGTTACTACAGTTTGCTAATTAAATCTTTTTGTGATCTAAAAACGCGCTACGATTTTTCAAATATCTGCTGGTTGAAACCTACTGCACATTAAGAAGCTTAAAATATGATTCTAATTTGATTTGAGTTCGTCGCGCTTGCCGGATACGCACGTGCTCTCGCAGAGCATTAAACGCATTTACACGCAACTGAATACAATATTGATCTTTTTCATAAATATTGTTAAATATTCCTACAGCAAACTTATTTCACTAAAAAACGGCGCGATTCGGGAAATGAATTAGACATTCACTAGATATGAAATAGTAACGATATGTGACGTTCCACGTCAAAAGGTACCATATGGCGGTTGGCGCTTATTACGCTGTTATTCACGCCACTCCAATATTATTGCCGCCATAAGGTACCTTTTGCCGTGGAACGTCACATATCTTTACTATATCGTATCTAGTTAATCTCTAATTCATTTCCCGAATCGCGCTGAAAGGCTGTTAAATTACTTACATTGACTTTTCTAATTTTTACTCTTTTTACAAAAGTAAAGTACAATTTTCAACCGAAATTGGTTAAGCTGCTCTTCGACTTCGGAAGCAGGGTAAGTGTAATGTTTTAAATCTAAGAGTACTAATCGACAATCGACCTAGAAGTACTCGAAGCTCGAGCGACACCTAAAATAAAAACCGGGCAAGTGCGAGTCGGACTCGCGCACGAAGGGTTCCGTACCATAATGCAAAAAAAAAAAAAAGGCAAAAAAAAACGGTCACCCATCCAAGTACTGACCACTCCCGACGTTGCTTAACTTTGGTCAAAAATCATGTTTGTTGTATGGGAGCCCCATTTAAATCTTTATTTTATTCTGTTTTTAGTATTTGTTGTTATAGCGGCAACAGAAATACATCATCTGTGAAAATTTCAACTGTATAGCTATCATGGTTCGTGAGATACAGCCTGGTGACAGACGGACGGACGGACGGACGGACGGACAGCGAAGTCTTAGTAATAGGGTCCCGTTTTACCCTTTGGGTACGGAACCCTAATATTGGTATTGAGACTTAAATAATTTCGTGTTGAACTTGTGTGGGATAGTTGTAGTAAGTACCTACTGGACTATTAGTTGGCTCTTGGCTGATATTTCGGTAGTTGAAGTCAACTGGCAGCAAATACATAAATACAGTTCAATCACAAACACTATTAACACACACTAATCAAATCAGCACAGCGAGATAATGAGAGAAATATGGCAGCACGGCAGTCAACGACTGGCTAAAATAATGACATGTGGCACGAATTTTGTGAATTAATAATTTGAATAATAATTAGGAATTCGTCAGTGCAAGAAATGTTGATGATTGATTAACTGTTGGGGCCCACGATTGGGGGTTTGCGTAAATTAATTGCGATCTGTGAGACCTATGCTGAAAAGCATGGGTTAAAATACAACTCCAAAAAGAGTGAGCTCTTGGTATTTAAAGGCAAAAATAAGCCGCCAGCAGTTGTTCCTCCAGTATATCTCAATGGCTCGCCATTGCAGAGAGTCTCGCAATTTAAATACCTTGGGCACATTGTAAATGAGGAGTTAAAGGATGATGGTGACATCGAAAGAGAACGAAGGGCTTTGTCTGTAAGAGGGAACATGCTGGTTCGCAGATTTGCTGGCTGTTCACTTGAGGTCAAGGTCACGCTTTTTAAGGCATACTGCCAAACTTTCTACACCAGCAGTCTGTGGACCAACTATACCCAAAGAGCGTACAATACCCTTCGAATATTGTATAATAACCTGTTCCGGGCGATGGTGGGGCTTCCTCGTTACTGCAGCGCGTCAGGCATGTTTGCCGACGCGCACATTGATGACTTCTATGCGCTCATGCGCAACAAAGTCGCGTCGCTCATCAGACGGGTTAGGGGAAGCCCCAACAGTCTCCTACAGGTCGTGGCCGGGAGGCAGGACAGCGCCGTGCTCGGCAGGTTTAACGAGCTGCATGCTCCGATTGTGCGTGCGCCTCGGTGAACCGCTCGCACGGCTGTCATGCAGGGCTTTTAGTTTTAGATTTTTTGTTATTTAAGTAATACTAACCCATTTTAGCTGTAGTACTGTTAGTAGTAGTAGTTTAGTATTAATAATTTTAGTTTTTTAGTTTTTAGTTGTAATTTTAGTTTATATTTGTTATTTTAAGTACGTACTAACAATACTATGGACCTTGTTGTCTGAAAATAAACGCATTTTATTTTTATTTATTTATTATTTATTAAGTCTTGCAGAGGTTTTTTTTTATTAGGAGGTGAACGAGAAGACGAATCGCATAATGGTAAGCAATTAGCGTTAAGACACAGAATAAGTAATAGTACTATCGTAGAAAGGAAACTTCCTACAAAACCGAAGTTTGACAGCGGTTCAGGGACGAATCATGCTGTCCCTTTCTAACTTATGGCACTATCCCTTTCGGCTATTTAGGGTTGTCAAAATTCAAGTTATTATCTGTCTGTATAGTCGTGCATGCAAAGGGACGTCAAGGTGTGTCAACCCTTATAATTGCTCGCAGCAATGCTGAGCCGAGTTTGCTGGAAGTCAGGAGTTACGCACCCCTGGTTATCTGGTTAAGGTGGGATCAGATGGTTCACTCGAATGAATGTAGAAGGAATTATAGCGTTACTCATGGACACCTGCAACACCTGAGGGTTTGCAAGGATTGCAGGGATTGTAACTTGTATAGTATTTTCCAACGTGAATTGCGGTGGTAGATTAATATCCATACAAATTTCCCATCTCATTTCAGATAGTCGGACCAGAGGCACTACCGCGATAAAATCGATTATTTTTTATTTGCATCATAGAGATGCTTGAATATTCACAGAGGCAGAGAAATTTCGATTTTCGTTATTCGTGGTAGGTCCTCTGACGGCATGTAAGTAGGTATTTAGGATCTTCACAATAAAACTGTACATTCAGAATTGAAATCATTGACAATAAACATACTTTCATTGTCACCAGGCGTGGCTAATCTGAACAAACTATAAAGATAACCATAAAACTTATTTATACATAACCACGTCTTGCACATAAAATTGAAAATGCCTATCGCAAGGTGTCCATAAAATCGTGGACGTCTGATAAAACACTAAAGTACCGACGTTTCATTTGCAGTGAGTAATGGGTACCCTTGCAACTCGGAGATGGAGATAGTACTTGTGCAGTTTGCATTTAAAGGGCTGCATAAACTTATGCATCAGCGAATGTTGTTCAGAAGTGTAAAGTCTGCGTCTCCAACTTGCAAGGAAAACTTAAATACATAGTAACTATTCTTATTATTTATTTATTTATGGTTCAAGTGTCTTAATTGCGAAGGCCGAAGGCCGAGCTACGCGTAGGGCCGTAGGCCCGTAGCGCCCGGCAGGTTAGTGCTCGAACAGAGAACAATGGTTCAAGTGTCTTAATTGCGAAGGCCGAAGCGCCCGGCGGGTTAGTGCTCGAACAGAGAACAATGGTTCGAGTGTCTTGATTGCGAAGGCCGAAGGCCGAGCTCCGCGTAGGGCCGAAGGCCCGAAGCGTCCGGCAGGTTAGTGTTAGTGCTCAAATAGAGAACAATGGTTCAAGTGTCTTAATTGCGAAGGCCGAAGGCCGAGCTCCGCGTAGGGCCGAAGGCCCGAAGCGTCCGGCAGGTTAGTGCTCGAACAGAGAACAATGGTTCAAGTGTCTCAATTGCGAAGGCCGAAGGCCGAGCTCCGCGTAGGGCCGTAGGCCCGTAGCGCCCGGCAGGTTAGTGCTCGAACAGAGAACAATGGTTCAAGTGTCTTAATTGCGAAGGCCGAAGCGCCCGGCGGGTTAGTGCTCGAACAGAGAACAATGGTTCGAGTGTCTTGATTGCGAAGGCCGAAGGCCGAGCTCCGCGTAGGGCCGAAGGCCCGAAGCGTCCGGCAGGTTAGTGCTCGAACAGAGAACAATGGTTCAAGTGTCTCAATTGCGAAGGCCGAAGGCCGAGCTCCGCGTAGGGCCGTAGGCCCGAAGCGTCCGGCAGGTTAGTGCTCGAACAGAGAACATTGGTTCAAGTATCTTAATTGCGAAGGCCGAAGGCCGAGCTCCGCGTAGGGCCGTAGGCCCGAGGCGCCCGGCAGGTTAGTGCTCGAACGGAGAACAATGG
Organism: Cydia fagiglandana; assembly: GCF_963556715.1. NCBI lineage: Eukaryota > Metazoa > Arthropoda > Insecta > Lepidoptera > Tortricidae > Cydia > Cydia fagiglandana. Next base: position 16,941,345 of record NC_085940.1, read on the forward strand.
TTCAAGTGTCTTAATTGCGAAGGCCGAAGGCCGAGCTACGCGTAGGGTCGTAGGCCCGTAGCGCCCGGCAGGTTAGTGCTCGAACAGAGAACAATGGTTCAAGTGTCTCAATTGCGAAGGCCGAAGGCCGAGCTCCGCGTAGGGCCGTAGGCCCGAAGCGTCCGGCAGGTTAGTGCTCGAACAGAGAACATTGGTTCAAGTATCTTAATTGCGAAGGCCGAAGGCCGAGCTCCGCGTAGGGCCGTAGGCCCGAGGCGCCCGGCAGGTTAGTGCTCGAACGGAGAACAATGGTTCAAGTGTCTTGAGTGCGAAGGCCGAAGGCCGAGCTCCGCGTAGGGCCGTAGGCCCGAAGCGTCCGGCAGGTTAGTGCTCGAACAGAGAACAATGGTTCCAGTGTCTTAATTGCGAAGGCCGAAGGCCGAGCTCCGCGTAGGGCCGAAGGCCCGAAGCGTCCGGCAGGTTAGTGCTCGAACAGAGAACAATGGTTCAAGTGTCTTAATTGCGAAGGCCGAAGGCCGAGCTCCGCGTAGGGCCGTAGGCCCGAAGCTCCCGGCAGGTTAGTGCTCGAACAGAGAACAATGGTTAAGTGTTTTAATTGCGAAGGCCGAAGGCCGAGCTCCGCGTAGGGCCGTAGGCCCGAAACGTCCAGCAGGTTCGAACAGAGAACAATGGTTAAGTGTCTTAATTGCGAAGGCCGAAGGCCGAAGGCACCGCGTAGGGCCGAAGGCCCGAAGCGTCCGGCAGGTTAGTGCTCATGTCTAAATGCGAAGGCCAAAAGCCGAGCACCGCGTAAGGTCGAAGGCTCGAAGCGCCCTCATACTAAAATGATTACCTACTTGGGACTTCGCATATTTTCCAAGCTATACCTATAGTATGGGCAGGCTACACCTTGCATCATCAGGACTGAGGAGTTGGAGGTCATTTTTAAATGCTAATGCCCCTACTGCCTAATACTTCAAATCCTACTTTGAAGTCAGAAATGTATTAATCTTGGTGGTTAAGGCAGGCAGTAACCCTGCAGCATCAGACAGAACTGATGAGATGGGAGGACAATATGAAGCGCAAATGCCTCTACCCAAAACAATGAGCACTACTTTAAAATTGACACATTCGCCAAACTGTCGGTTATGGCAGGCAGTAACCTTGCATCATCACGATCGAGGAGTTGGAGGTCATTATTAAATGCAAGTGCCCCTGTCCAATACTTTAAATCTTACTATGAAATCAGAACTTTATTAATCTTGGTGGTTAAGGCAGGCAGTAACCCTGCAGCATCAGAACTGATGACTTGGGAGGACAATATTAAACGTAAATGCCTCTTCCTAAAACATAGAGCACTACTTTAAAATTGACACATTCTCCAACCTGTCGGTTATGGCAGGCAGTAATGTTGCATCATCACGATCGAAGAGTTGGAGGCCATTATTAAACGCAAGTGCCCCTGCCTAATACTTAAAATCCTATTCTAGTATCAGAACTGTATCAATCCTGGTGGTTAAGGCAGGCAGTAACCGTGCAGCATCAGAACTGAAGAGTTGGAAGTCAGTAATAAGTCACAAAGGATTTGTTTCATAGCAACAATAATATAGTTAAACTAGCAAGTCTGTAATAGGTACTCTCGGTTATGGTAAGCAGTGTTTCTGCAGCATCAGGGTTTAAGGTCCAGGGTTGAAAATATTATAAAAAGTCATTGTCACCGGGACTTGATACGGATGCCAAATTTCATTGAAATCGGTTGAGTAGAAGTGGTCGAAAAATCGATTGCAAGATTTGAAGCACATATATATATATATGTAGATATATACAAAGAAGATACGGGGTCAAGCTAAATAAAACCGTTTAAAAAACCGTTTAATAATAATAATAAAAACAAACTTATCATAAACATCTTATTCTTCCTGCAAACTTTATCAATGACATATTTATAGCGGTCACCATGAACAATCGCCATCAGATATAAGGGAGCGGCCGAGATGCTCATAAATATCTGAACACGCACTCTAACTCCTTGACAATAAAGGCCTGTTCAGATATTTATAAGCACCTTGGCCACCTCCATGTATCGACTGGACATGCCCTTGTTAACATTGTAATTGGCTCAGCAGGCTACCCGGGGTCTAAACCAAGACAATAAATCATATATCTATACAACTATCAAAGGACTTGTGACTTTTCCGTTCTGTGTAAGGTAGGGGGTACTGGTAGGGTTGCCAGATGGTCGGGATTTGGCGGGATTCTCCCGATTTTTAGCATGTGTTCCCGATTTAGCTAGGGTTCTAAGTGACAAAAAAAGGTCGGACCTTTTTTTTCTTGATTAAAGCATGAAACTTGGCACAGTTGTTCCTTATATCAAACCAAGCCGATTTCGATCGGTAGCCCGAAGGAGCCCCCCCTCTGGGGCCGGAGAGGGGGGGGTCAAAGTACCGCTCGCCCGGCTTCATTCTTAAAATTCTAACAGGCCCCGTTTAGCTAATAGGTCATATTTGGTATCAATTTCGGATAAATCAATAACGTAGAATTCATTTCTGGTATAAAAAATTAGCAATTTGTAGAAAAAAATAAAAAAAAACTCAAAATATCTAATTTTTCAAGTTTAATTTTTGTTTCTTATTTATTGTCAGAATTAAACTGCCTGGTTTTTCTACATATAAAAAATATGATGATAAAGCCTATTTAATGCAGATTTTAAAAACATAACTTTTACATATCTTCATTAAGAGGAAATTGCATAAAAAAAAACTTATATCGTCTCGCGCCGGTGAATATCTTTTTACCGACATCGGAATCGATATTGACAACATCCGAAGTACACACTCTGGAGACCGATTAAAAGTATTGTTTATTGTTGTAGATAGATAAAGATAGAAAAGCGTACAAATATTTTCTTATGTGTCGTTCAGTGAAAAAAGGGACCTTGGAAAAAATTATCACAGAGCCTCGCGTTTGTATAGAAGCATACTCGTAGGTATTTAGTTAGTGCCAACCACTCCATGGACTCCATGGTCGCTGTTCTCAATAGGGGATATTACTGCAATGTTCTGCCGCCAATGTGCAGCACTACCGACTCTAGTAAATTCATAAACTAACTTATACATACTGTACCTTAAACTGTTTTTTGACAAGTTTTCACAGACAATAAAATATGACATTGATGCATCAAGGCGGTTTGTTAACCAGGGCCTATCGGTAAAAGCGAAAATCGAAATTAAGTTATCTGCCTCTTTATCGAATATGCAAGAGTGATAGAGGGATTAGACAACGAAACTTCGATTTTCTTGTTTCGCGGCAGACCCCCAGATTGTTAGTGATTGACAGATAGTGGTAGTGGCGCTACCTACGCAGAGTTTTGCGTAATATTCCCTATTAATAAGAAGTAAACTATAAGTATTATTTAATCTGCTTACTTATTACATTATACCACACTTTAATCGTCGTTGCGTCTTGTGTATTAATGCAATTCCTTCCCCTGACACATGAATGGGTACATTTCATAATTCACGTATATATGTCAGTTTCAACCATATTCTGGCCACAGCAGGGTTGTCAGAACAGTTTGGAAACAGTCATCTGCTCCTTGCTTCCATTCCCAAGAAGACGGACTGAGCAAGTTTGACGACGAACTAATGTCTGATCCCAAACATCAACCACACGGTACACTGCGCGTAATGAGGCATTTATACGGCTCCCTTTTGAACAGGTATAACATTATACAACTCTTCATTTCAATATCCCGGTGTAACTTGTCTTCTTCAATATTGCACTTATTACCGAACATATAATATCTCATTTTAGTATTTTAGGGGAATGCTTTTAGCCACCGCTATTGCTCCATCTTGTAAGAGCTTGGATCCTTGTAGTAGCATGGCTGAACTCTGAACAGGTTCCATGTTTCCAACTCACTTTTTCTACCCTTTCAGCTGAATGCTCGAAACAGGGGTAAGACTTCAACTCTTTTAGGGTAAATAAAAGAGTTTAGTTAAGTAGCTTACAGAATAGATAATTTTATTGGCTTAAAAATAGAATTCCCTGGCCTATTGTGGATGCAATGGAGTGACATGTGATATAATTGAGTTTTCCACTGTGTCAACGTGAGCCCACAAATCCTGTAGTTGGGGAAATATTCGTACGCATGAATCTAGTCTAGCTGCTATAACTACATCGTCTATGTCTACTGTGCTTATCAATACCTTGCAATGACTATTTTACAGCATCTGCAACTAGGGCCATCATATGAAATGAATCGGACTCTTCATGGTTCTTGGAGTATTCGGAACCTCACGAGGAACATTACTTATAACATGTTTCTCTACACAATTTCGCGATGGCATAAATAAGGACTTATAACTCTTCGAAGTTTTGTCAACACAGTGTCTCAAAATGATTTACCTAGTGCTAAAGAAATGAGTTTCACTAAAATATCAGTGGTTATAAGTGAAGCTTATCATCATGGTAAATTTAACTCTTATTTCTATCGGGCTCTGAAACACCACGAGTCTTACTCGTATTCCAAGCATTCTCTCGATCGACCTTGTAATACTGTAAGCTCAATAAGACTTGTGATAATAAGACTAGATGATATATATATGAAAATATGTATTTGATAAATACACTCAAAACATCCATAGGTAATTCAGGAACAAGCTTTCACGATAAACACAAATATATGCCTTCTAGGATTTGAACCGGGTTCCCCATTTAATATATGGTGTATAAAAGTGAGATCTAAGCATAGACCCTTTTTAGCTTGGCCGATACAAGGATTCAAGCTCCTACAGGATAGAGCAATATCAGTAAATTTAATAAATAACATTCGCCAAAAGTTTATTATAACTTCATATGATATGTGAAATAGCCTTGTAAAGTGAATACCTTACTGATAAAGCCGTTGCTAAATAATAAAAAAAATGCCTGAAATAATTCTTTACTTGAATAGACTATTGAAACAGAAGCAGCCTTATCAGGATAGAATTATATGTTTGGGGCTTGGGGGTCAGACGTTAGTTCCTCTTTAAACTTGCTCAGTCTGTCTTCTTGGGAATGGAAGCAAGGAGCAGATGACTGTTTCCAAACTGTTCTGACAACCCTGCTGTGGCCAGAATATGGTTGAAACTGACATATATTATATACGTGAATGATGAAATGTACGCATTCATGTGCCGGGGGAAGGAATTGTATTTTTTAATACACAAGTCGCAAAATTAAAGTGTGGTATAATGTAATAAAAATATTTAATAATACTTACAGTTTACTTCTTATTCATTGAGAATAGCGACCATGGAGTCCATGGAGTGGTTTACACTAATTAAATACGAGTATGCTTCTATACAAACGCGAGGCTCTATGATAATTTATTCCTAGGTCCCTTTTTTTACTGAACGACACATAAAAAATAGTATTTGTACACTTTTCTATCTTTATAATAGGATCTATAAAGGATCTACAACAACAAACAATACATTTAATCGGTCTCCAGAGTGTGTACTTCGGATGTTGTCCATAACGATGCCGATGTCGGTAAAAAGATATTCACCGCGCGAGACGATATAAGATTTTTTTTATGCAATTTTCTTTTAATAAAGGTAAGGAAAAGTTACGTTTTTAAAATCTGCATTAAATAGGCTTTATTGTCATATTTTTTATATGTAGAAAAACCAGGCAGTTTAATTTTGATACTAAATAAAAAATAAATATTACACTTGAAAAATTAGATTTTTTAATTTTTTTTAATTTTTTTTCTACAAATTGCAATTTTTTTATATCAGAAATGAATTCTACGTTATTGATTTATCCGAAATTGATACCAAATATGCCCTATTAGCTTAACGGGGCCTGTTAGAATTTTAAGAATGAAGCCGGGCGGAGCGGTACTTAGACCCCCCCTCTCGGGCCCCAGAGGGGGGGCTCCTTCGGGCTACCGATCGAAATCGGCTTTATTTGATATAAGGAACAACTGTGCCAAGTTTCATGCTTTAATCAAGAAAAAAAAGGTGTTTGCACTTAACATCCTCACTAATTCCCGAGAAAATGTAAACTGTCCCGAAAAACAGCTTCACGTTATAAAACAATAATTTCAAGAGCGAGCTGACGTAGTGCCAATACTGTAGAATACCGTTGTTTTTAATACAATTACTTTAATTTGAATGTATTTTTTTCCCGACTTAAGTCCCAAAATCCCGAAAAATGTATATTGTTTCCCGATAATAGCGCCTTTCGATCTGGCAACCCTAGGTACTGGTTATTAGGAGGCTGTTAACAGGCCGGACTAGTTCCTGTTTAGACTTAGCTGTAGAATAACTTAGGCCCACTTGCACCATTCCACTAACCCGGGGTTAACCGGTTAAACCAGGAGTTGCCATGGTTAGCCATACAATTTTACACTAGGTTAATAGTTTAACCGCTTAACCCCGGGTTAGTGGAATGGTGCAAGTGGGCCTTAATGGTAGCGAGTTAGGAGGTAGTCATAAAGGCGGTTATTTTGAGATAAAATTAATTAACAGTTTATAAGTACAGTGAAACCTGGTTAAGTGGGACCTGGATAAGTGAGAAACCTCTATAGCTGGGACTCATGGTGCGGTCCCGACACTTTAGCACTGAATTACCTCTGTTACTGAGATAAAACGAACCTCTATAACTGGGATTCGTTGTTGTGTTTTTATAGTCACATTTACCTCTATAATTGAGACAGAGAGTGTATTTTACCTCTATTACTGAGACTATATTTATAAGATTACATTTTCCTAATTGTTTTTTAGAATTTTATAGGGAATTGACTTCTGTATCTGAGATAACGTCAATCTTATGACCTCTCTAATTTGGACTTCATTGAACAATTTCCACAAATTCCGCATTTGCCTAATTGTGTCTAAACAACTTCAAGTTTGATTTAGTTAATTTATGTAAGTAGTTAAAACTATCGAAACGAAAGCTGAAATTTTGAAGAAAAAATATTTTTTTATTTATTAAATTTCTAATACGCAATGAAGTCCGTATCAAATTTAATTTAATTTTGAAATATCTATCCTTTGGAGAATCATTCAAAATAAATTCAAAGAAATATTTAAACAGACAAATAATATTTTTTATTGTCCCTAAATATTTTTTAAAAATATTTAGGGACAAGGATTATTTTACTTTATTTATTTTTAAAGATAATTACTAAATACCTTATTAACCACCTCTATAACTGAAATATACTCTATTCTCACCTCTATTAATGGAACCCTCTGTAAATGAGACAGAAATTTATTTGTACCTGGCTAACTGGGAGCCTGGGTAAGTGAAAAACCTCCTTAAGTGAGACGAATTTGCTCGTCCCTCGAGATCCCACTTATCCAGGTTTCACTGTATTTGCATTGTGTTGGTTGCGTGTTTAACTACTTTGTTTCTGATGTTGGGAATGCCGAGGGGAACCTTTAAATCAATACATAGATTAGGTGTGACTTTTTGTCAATGTCAAGGTCAGGCAAATTTATCGCTTTCAAGTAATTCCCAAGCTATGTACTTACAATCTATCAATTATAGATACTTCTAAGTATAATTAAATATACTTTAGTAATTTGAATATGTTGGGTGAATTCAAGTATTTCGATCCTGCGCTTTTTGTTTACTTGCTTGTGGCATGGTCTGGGTAAGGTGGTGGTACTGATGGTGCTCGACGCGGTCCCAGTACATGTCATTTGTCAATAGCGGTGACAGCAGGGTGTCATCTATAGCATGTCGAGCACTAGTACCACCACCTTACTAGGTAACTCTGGAGCCGATCTTTCCCTCTCATTGTCGAGTCTTATTATACACGGTGATTTTTAATCGGTAATCAGGAACATTTTATCTAACTCAGTAATTGATATAGATCACGGTGAAGTCGTAATTACACGGAAACAAACTTGTTTTTTTTATCATAATTTTAATTTTGAGATCAATTTTATCCTAAAATCCTTGTCACTCTACTAATCGGTATCTATGAGTTATAGCCTCTGTCGTGTGACGTGTCATTGTCTTGTCATAATTTATGCATAAACAAAGTCATAGATCCGTCAAATTTCCCGCCATATCGATGGCACTTGATGACGTATCGTACGTTACTTTATGTAGGATAACCATGTATTTAATGGTTATTCGTTATAATTATGTTTTACCTTTTAATTAATTAAACAATGAGATAATTGCGTGAGTCCTATCCTAACAAGTTTAATTTGGGCCAGATATTAATATTTTTCTACTCAAGGACCCCTATTCGACAAGCGACGTTTGACGTATCGTGTTGATCTCCCGTTGATGTGGAAAAAATCATAAGATCTCGAATACGTACAATGTCAAAATTTGACATTAACAATCCACAGTTAGGGTGACAAGCAAACCAAACCGAACCACCCTTAGTTTAGAGTTGAGTTTTGGTTGTACCAAATGATATTATCCACCGTTGATGGAATCAACACTCAGCATGCAATAAAATCAAGTGTTGATTTGACGTGGATGCGAAATATGACAGTTATGCAGGTCGAATTTGGCCCCTGATCACCGATAAAAAATCATCGTGTATATTCTTCCGTCCGCCTACCTATGCCCTCGGTTAGACAACACCGTTTTAGACTAGTAGCACATCAGCACCACATACTTACGTATAATGCCACGATAATTAGCAGAACTGTGCAACCATGATACTGTTAAATAGCAACCACAATGTATGGAGTCATTAATCACCAATTAACAGGGTGAGTTAGAATCAGCTCATGTGTGAACAGCCGTCGGACCGGCTGGTCGCCTTTCATGTAACGACCTAAATGGGGGACTTCCGTTTGATCTATAGACGTGTTTTCTGCAGATTTTGCTGTTTGGGGATATATGGAATAACGACTGCTCGCAAGCTCGGCCGAATTTCGGATTGTAATTTGTAATGAAACTTTGTGAAGTTGGATTGTAATGAAACTTTGCACATACAATGACATGAGGTGCCTGTAATGCTGTAAATAAGTAAATATGACTAGCTTCAGCTTATAAAACAAACGAAATAGAGCAAAAATAATACATTCCTTTTTTGGGCGTCGCCGTCGTGTAAACAAAGACAAGTGTTGTACGAAAAATTTAAATGCGCTGTATTTTTTAACGATAGTATCTGAAGCTACAGCATATACTATTTCATAATAGGCATAAGATATACCTACCTTATACTATTGCAAGTTTCAGAACAATCTAGCTAGTCGTTTTAAAATGAGAGCGTAACTGCGTTTGTATGGAGAACCGAGCTTGCTGCGGACTCTTAACTGTATAATAAGTATGGTAGAGGATTTGAAGAGCAAAATTTACGTCTTATATGGTGGATATTGATAGTTGGTTCTACTTATTTCCCAAAGAAAAATATTTTATCCTGTAGGTACATTATTAAACCGTGTTGGACACTAAGCTGACGAGTACCAGGGGACACTTTACGGTTATCAATAATGTTTTATTTCATTGAATCTTTTGCAATGGCTTATAAATTTACTATTACGACCTTGACCGTGCACGCCCGCAGCCGGCGCTGCCAATATCTGTCAAGCTACTGTTACACATGCTGATTTCTAGCACGAAAGCATGCCACTATTGAGCATTTGCTACTTAGTAGCATGTGTGTCGAAAAATTGCTAATAATGAGCATGCTCGTTTTGAGTTTGCTCAAAAATCAACGGTCGTGCGATTTTTGGGCATGCTACCTGCAGCGCGGGTGGAGGGGGGCGTGCTTTTAGCGCGTGTGAACAGGTTTGGTTATTGAGCATGCTTAGTATCTTGTTTCCGTATTAGCGCTTTCAACTTGAAAAATGAGAAAATGAAAATGAAAAATTATATATTTAGGTAAAGGTTTCGTTTTAACAATACAGTTAATGGAGTCTCCTAGTAAGTATAATTATACCTGTGACAGGAGACCCCGCTCTTCCCAGCTAACATTTTTGTTCTAACAATTTATTCGTTATACATTTAAAATTTGATTTAGTTTAGTGTAATCTAATCTAAAAACTACCTTACACTAACTTAAGCTAAAATATACATTTTTATTATTATTAAGTGTGTGCGTGTGTGTGTGTGTGTGTGCGTGTGTGTGTGTGTGTGAGTGTGTGAGTATGATTCTACTATTAATACATCTATACTGCAAAAGAAATAAGGGATTCTATTTCTTCATAGGTTAAGGATTTCAGTTTTTCTGTAACTGTAATTTTACATTTGTTTGATGTCAGGTTATAGATAGATACATAATTATTTATAGCATTGTAAAGTCTGGCAGATTGTGATTCATATTGCCTTTTTGCGAATGCAGACTTACATAATGGTACTGTTTTTACTCTTAATGTCCTTCTTCTGGAATTTACGCCCTGATTGTATTTAACGGTAGGGTGAATTTTTAATATTGTTCTTAAAATATATAGCTTTCTCATAGAGAGTAGACCTGTGGTCCTATATAGCTCTTTAGTGGAAAAGCGTTGAGGTTTAGAGAGCATAACTTTAATTAGGCATCTTTGTCCTCTTTCAACCTCGATGAATTTGCTTTTATTGCCACCGCCCCAGACTGGTATACAGTAAGACATAATGGATTGTCCAAGGGTAATATATAATTTGATTAGCAAATTGGTGGGAGCAATTTGTTTTAGGATTTTAAAAATCCATACAATCTTCCGTATCCTGTTAGTAATGTACTCAATGTGTCCGTGCCACGAGAGTCGCTGGTCAATAACTACACCAAGATATTTAGTTGACGTAACCTTTTCTATTTGTTGTGTGCAGTTACAGTTCAGGGGGTCGGTCAGGTCACAATTGTGAATTTTTATTTGTTGCTTGTGTGGCGGCTGTAGTATTTTATATTTAGAAAAACAAATAAAGTTAGTTTTAGAGGTGTTTAGTGATAGTAGATTTGATCTTAGCCAAGTTGATATAATTGCAAGGCTTGCTTCAGCTTTTTTATAACAATCATCCCAAGTATCACCGCAAATGACCATTGCCGTATCATCTGCATAGGAAAAGACCCGGCCATCCTGAATAGTAAGACTAGTCAGTTCGTTGATGTAAATTAGAAATAATGTTGGGCCTAGGACACTTCCTTGAGGAACGCCATATGTAACCGGTAAAGCCTCACTCACATAATTTCCAATTTTTACTACCTGGCTTCGACCATATAAGTAATCTTTAAAAAGTTCCAAGGCCTTACCTCTAATTCCTACACGTTCAAGCTTGTGCACAAGAGTAGCGAGAGAAACAGTGTCGAATGCCTTTCGAAGATCTAAGAATATTGTCAAACATTTTTTTCCTATATCAACTTTTTGGGTAATCAAAGTTGTTAATGCTAGTGCTGCATCTTCCGTAGATTTTCCTTTTCTAAAGCCAAATTGTTGTGGTGATAAAATTTCATATTTTTCAAGATAATTTATAAGTCGAGTATTTATTAGTTTTTCAATTATTTTGGATATTGCTGGCAGTACTGATATAGGCCTGTAATTGTTGACATCATCTTTATCGCCACTCTTATGCACTGGTGTAACCACCGCTTGCTTGAGTATTTTGGGGAAAACTCCTTTTGCAAAACAGAGGTTGGCAAGATGACAGATCACTGGTACAACCGTTTGCCTAGATAGTTTTAAGAATTTAGTAGGGATACCATCGCATCCTGCAGCGCTGTCTGTTTTTAAGCTAGCGAGAACAGTATCTACTTCTTGTAAGTCAGTATCCAGTAGAACAAACGAGGAAATGTTAGTTTGAGTGGGTATTGTTTTCGTGTAGTCAAGATTTACAGGAGGACAAGTTATTTTTTCAGCTAGTTTTTTGCCAATATTTGCAAAAAAACTATTCACGTGATTAACTGAGCTCGATGGTGTGTTTTTAGATGTAAGTAGTTCAAAGTTATTAGTTTTTGTAGATTTGTAATGTGTGATGGTTTTTATTGAGTTCCAGAGAGATTTCGAGTTTCCCGCTGATTCATCTAACATTTTTTTATCATGGATTCTTTTCAGTTTTTTTATTAAGTTATTACAGAAGTTCCTGTATCGTTTAAATGTGACTCGCAATGTTTCATTTAGTGGATCAGCTCGCAGCCTAATTTGCATCCTATCTCTATTCCTAATACATCGCAGTATGCCAGGTGTTATCCAAGGCTTAATGACTCGCTTACTTTTAGGAATTTTTTTAATGGATTTACTCTCAGTTAACGCCTCGTTTATATTACTTATGAGATTTTCTATAACGTACACAGGATCATTGCTCAGGATGAGGTCTTGAAGGTTTTTTTCGCGGAGTTGGTGTGAGGCTTTGCTATAATCAACACTTTCCTTAATTTTTGGGCAAGTTTTTTTACTGTATTGATTTGTTAATGTAAGTAAAACCGTTAAATGATCTGTTATCGTCGTATTAAGTACTGCAGATACAGCATCAGTTTTATTTACATTAATCTTAATCATAAAATGGTCCAAGCAGTTGTTTCCTCTAGTTGGTAGAACATGTGCGGGCATTATGGCAAATGTAGCAAGCATGTTGAGATAGTTTTGCCTGTTGGTGTATTCGTGAGCTGGTTCTTGTGGGCGAGCTATCAAGTTAATATTTATATCGCCTGTGATTATTATGTTGCTTGAGAGAGTAAAAAATCAAATTGATGCGGTAGCATCCGCAAATATTTTTTATAACTCGCAGCATCTTCTACTCGCATTTCTGTAAGCAATTGAGCACTTGCTCCAAAGTCCTATCTTCTAGATATCCAATCACGGACCCAAATCTTTCTCTTTCTGTACTTTTTTTGTCGAGCTGATATGAAAGGATGATCTTATTCAGCTCCATACGGATAGCTGTTTGATTGTCCATGGCTTTATTTGACCTGACAGAGCGAGAGAGCACGCTATAAAATGGCATGTGTATAGGGGTGTTTGCTTTGAGCATGCTTATTCAGGAGCATACTTAAAACTAGCATGCCTATTGCTAGCAAATGTAAACTGCTCATGAGCATGCTCATATTGAGCATACTCAATAGCACGCTTTTTAGCTTGCTATTTTAGAGCATGTGTAACAGTACCTTCAAGCTGCCGTATTACGGAAGCACTTACGGTAATTAATCGCGCCGATCAAAGTGGCCGAGATGCAATTTAGATGCACCGCGAATGAGTGATGGTTATGATAAGATGGAAGGACAATACACGCCTATACACCGTGTTTTTTTTGATTTCCGTTAATTTCAAGGGTGCATTCCTGAGCTTAAATCAAGTAATTTCCTCAAAGACACCGATATTCTAATTAACTCCGTTTCGGAGATAATCAATAATTTATTTTTTTCCTATAGTGCCTCTACAAGCGTGTACACTTGCCTTAGGGCCGGTTTACATATTGATTAGTGTTTAGAATGAGTTCATACATTTGCTACTAAACTTAAGTACAATCTCAATCGATCAATGTTCGAAATGACATTGATATGTCATAGATTTCAATTGTTTGGTTGAGTTAAATGTAATGCCTGTGTTACAACAACGCTATATGCTACATTTAATTACTTTTTAAACTTAATTTTTTTGGAAAAAAAAATATTCTTTTGAAAATTAACTATGCTATTTAGTTATCTAAAACGTACGTAACCATACCCCGAAGTTAACGGAATTCAATAAAAACACGGTGTATAAGTATAATGCTTTAAACGTAGAATGAGCTAAGTCAGCCAAGGAAACATGAGATTAATAGATAGTTGACTTTTTAAACCAGAAAGTGATTCCTTCCACCGAAAAAGCCTAAAAATACATTAAAATATCTCAGAAAATCTAAATTTAGTTTTATAACCTATATAAGCTGTATACCTGTTAAAAATAGGTTGCCTATTTATGAAGAAAGGTCCTTGAAAATGGCTTCGATGGATATTTACTTATCGGGTTTTTAATACGAGGAAACCATTAGCGCGGCGCGTTGTAAATTTACTACTTCGTCTCAGCGATTTTACCTCTGCCTATCCTCTTACTCTGTAAGTTAGTACCTAAATAGAATTGGGTGGCTGGATTTTTGCCAAGCCATGTGGGTGGTCAAGAAAGCACCCTGAATTAAATTGTAGACGTTATCCTGATCACGTACATAGGATGTGATTTTAATCGGTTTCCATTCACCGTTCCTTGGTGTGGGGTGTTTGCTTTGAGCATGCTTATTCAGGAGCATACTTAAAACTAGCATGCCTATTGCTAGCAAATGTAAACTGCTCATGAGCATGCTCATATTGAGCATACTCAATAGCACGCTTTTTAGCTTGCTATTTTAGAGCATGTGTAACAGTACCTTCAAGCTGCCGTATCACGGAAGCACTTACGGTAATTAATCGCGCCGATCAAAGTGGCCGAGATGCAATTTAGATGCACCGCGAATGAGTGATGGTTATGATAAGATGGAAGGACAATACACGCCTATACACCGTGTTTTTTTTGATTTCCGTTAATTTCAAGGGTGCATTCCTGAGCTTAAATCAAGTAATTTCCTCAAAGACACCGATATTCTAATTAACTCCGTTTCGGAGATAATCAATAATTTATTTTTTTCCTATAGTGCCTCTACAAGCGTGTACACTTGCCTTAGGGCCGGTTTACATATTGATTAGTGTTTAGAATGAGTTCATACATTTGCTACTAAACTTAAGTACAATCTCAATCGATCAATGTTCGAAATGACATTGATATGTCATAGATTTCAATTGTTTGGTTGAGTTAAATGTAATGCCTGTGTTACAACAACGCTATATGCTACATTTAATTACTTTTTAAACTTAATTTTTTTGGAAAAAAAAATATTTTTTTGAAAATTAACTATGCTATTTAGTTATCTAAAACGTACGTAACCATACCCCGAAGTTAACGGAATTCAATAAAAACACGGTGTATAAGTATAATGCTTTAAACGTAGAATGAGCTAAGTCAGCCAAGGAAACATGAGATTAATAGATAGTTGACTTTTTAAACCAGAAAGTGATTCCTTCCACCGAAAAAGCCTAAAAATACATTAAAATATCTCAGAAAATCTAAATTTAGTTTTATAACCTATATAAGCTGTATACCTGTTAAAAATAGGTTGCCTATTTATGAAGAAAGGTCCTTGAAAATGGCTTCGATGGATATTTACTTATCGGGTTTTTAATACGAGGAAACCATTAGCGCGGCGCGTTGTAAATTTACTACTTCGTCTCAGCGATTTTACCTCTGCCTATCCTCTTACTCTGTAAGTTAGTACCTAAATAGAATTGGGTGGCTGGATTTTTGCCAAGCCATGTGGGTGGTCAAGAAAGCACCCTGAATTAAATTGTAGACGTTATCCTGATCACGTACATAGGATGTGATTTTAATCGGTTTCCATTCACCGTTCCTTAAGTAAAGCTAGAATGCAATCTCCCATTGTTATTTCGCATTTCACGTCGCAAGCAAATAAGTTCCAGTTAGCACTTGGTTACTAATCTCTATTATTTATAATATTCCTGATAGACACAGAAGTTTCGAACCCAGAAATACCCAGACGAAGTTAAAGTGAAATTCGTGTTTCCGTTATCCGGCGCCGACAGCCATCTTATATTTACAACCCGCCATCTTGTATTTACCCAGTGACGGCTTAATGCATCGCTGAAACTGTAAATACATCTCTGCAGTGCCATTGTGTCTAGAATTTCATATTTAACTACGTTAAGGGGATTCAATTTGCGGAGTCAGAAACTAAAGTGCAGTCAGCGAGAGAATAGCAGAAACTTTATCGTACTAATGTAGTTTTAATAATAGAATAACTAATTTGCAAGACCGAAGTGATCCCATAAGTGTTCCGTGAACAAAGTTTTGTACGGAACACTAAAAATAGGCAACACTGAAACTGTAGATTATTTATATTTGGGGAAATGCTTTTCTAGGCTTTTAAAATTGTACACTATTCTATTCAGCAGACATATCAAATACTCTACTATATACATACTTATTTCTTGCATGAATGTAGGCAGGTAATGGACGAGTAGATAGCCATTTTCATACGTCATGTCACTCAGAATCGTTCAAATGGGTCTTATTGGGGAAAACACGGTAAGCTCACTAGTCACACCCAGTCACACTGAGGATCCGCTATTTTACCTCAATCCATAGTCTAGTAAACAACTCGTTTCAGACCATTATGACGTCAACATTGGATACCTGGTGGGTGGCAGGACCTTATGTGGAATACGAACCGTTAACACTGTTTTTAGCGTTAAATCTCAAGCCAAGGACGTAAATTGTTTAGTTCTATAAGAAAAACTGGTAGGTGTGTACCTACTTAACGTGACTTAACTTACTTTTCAAGGATGTTTATGTTCCTGAGCATGCATTAGTATTTTGGTTAGGTATAAGAAAACGGGGTTTCTTAGAAATCCGTTCGGGCAAATGCAACCATGGAGGAAATTATGTCACTTTTTATTTATTTAAGAATGGAATGTAGCGGGGGTTAAGAAACTCATACTTATTGTTAGTCAGAGTCAGATATGAGAAATTGCAGGCAGGTGTGAAGTTATTAACTGAAACTATGCTTTGTTCTTGTGTTTCACGATTTGTATACATGTGCCTTTAATATTAAAGATTGCCAATCTCTCCTCCACGGGATATGCATTGCATAGTGGCCACAGTGTGAAGGTCAGTTAAAACAGTATCCATGTAAATAATTTAAAAAAAAATGTTTACAACATAAAAATCTACATCAATTAAACAGTACAATAAAGCGCCAATATTTTGACAACCGAAAGCCAGTTCGGCACATTTTTACCGGAGCATAAATAATTAAATATATTTGACACCTCACAGCTAATTTACATAGGTATAATTTTTTAATTGCACCTCACAGTCAAATAAAAACCGTTTCATTATCATCTCGACCAGATTGCGGTAATTAGATTAGTATGATATTCAATTAATAACGGCTTTCTGATACAAATTAAATGGGCGCTAGCTAGTAGGAGAGTAACGGGTTTGAAATGGTATAAATATCCACCCACTCAATGGTGGGATTCGGAAATACATATTATATTATCCTTTACTACTCGTAGACCATGTATCTTTAGGTACCTACATAAAAGGAAACAAATAATTTTATATTTTCGGGTAGTTATAACATTTATTGATTAACTAACCAAATACAAAACGACCCGACATTAACGTACATTATTTGATCCGGCGTAAACAATACAACCACATTTTCAAAAATAAATATACTTAACATATATTATTTCCATTGTCATGCTGGCATTTTTCCTATTTGCTGGTGCAAGCATGTGTGACTATTTTTGGTTTCATGCTAATGCCAAAGATAATGTAACTTCGTAGGTATAATATAAGTAAAGTCTTAAAGAAAAAATGTGCCTCGGAAAATCAGGAAAAGTTTATGCTCGAATAGATGACGCCTTTGGCGTTAGCGACACCGTTTGATATTTAACAATTTTAACCAATATCTGTGAATAACATGGGTTAAAGTCATATGGGGTTCTAAAAAGTCAAGGTCGTATCAAAAGCTTAACAAATCGGAATCGGCGTCGTGATATTGGTTCTTTTCTTACTTGAAATAATTTAAACCACCCACATTGATACAATTATTTAATCGCGCTCGTTTGAATTTACATCAATTAAGTCAATTTCAAAGAATAATATCGATAAAATACAGATCTTATTTCGAGTATTTCCAGTGTGGACTAAAATGCATGTGTGTTATTATCTAAGTATAACAGTATTTTAATACGAGTCCGTAGCATTAATATCTTAAATGTTTTCTCGATAAGTTAATTATAAAATAAATAAGTGAATAGATTCATAAAGGATGAAATAATTAACTATATTATAGAAAAATAAGAACATAATACACTTCGTAAGTACAGTCAAGTTTGCGGTCAAGAACAAGCCTATTGAATAAAAAGACATTCTTAATCTTTATGGTAAAATTACTAAGAAATTATGAAAAAACAAGCACGCTTAAACATAAACGCACAAAACTATTTAACATACTGCGCATTATACATAATTAAATACTTATAGGTATTCCTATATTGATAGAACAAGCAATTATTTTAATGGATTTCTATAGGTAGGTAGAAGTGAAAACAAGTTTAACATAGCTTACCTATACGTTATACTTTTTAGTATGTATCATATTGTGAACTAAAATATAGGTAAATAACATAATACCTCAGGATTTACCTGTAATGCAATTCATTATGTTTTATAATTCCAACTGTTGTGAACACTGTGCACAGTGTGCATCTACACTGAGAGAAAAATCATCACCAGGAATTAAAAAACAGTTCTGTACTGGGGGAAAAAATGAAGTTTTAGTAATAATTATGGAACTTTCACTATTTAATTTAGTAAAATTTATTTATTTCTACAAACAGCTCAGTAATCCTAAATCTAATTTCAACAAACAGACTTTAGTAAATGGAGCATTAAACAAAGTTCAGTATTTGTTACAATCCATTTTCATTACTACTAAAGTTCTCCGAATTTTACTAGTGAAGTTTGCGATTTTTGGAAAAAATCATCTGTGATTTCAAGTTATGTTTTTAGTAAATGTCTCAATTACATAGTTTTGTAATATCTATAAAACGAGTTCGCGGGAATAACATTACCCCATTTAAAATAACAATTCAGTTGTTACTATAGCGACATTACAAAGTTTACTGGTATTTAGTAGATAGACTTGTTGTTTTTATGTTCATTGTTGTACCAATCACTAAACGAGTTTTGTAATTCCAACACAACGAAACGAATGTTAGTACTTTTAGTAAAATTTACTACTTGCTACGTTCATTTGGTTAGAGTTAGTATTGTGTCGGATGTCGGGCGGGCGTGTCTAGTGCCTTCTTTGTTTAAAATATACTTAAGTTAAATAATAAATTTAGGATATATTGTGCGCCATGGACATATTAACCCGCGACCTACTGTGTAGTTGGGGTCTACAGGAATATATTGTTTCGAGCTAGCTGTTGTTATTCTAGTGACATCATAGGTAAATCTAAACTGTTTGCAATTCCAACCTCCCTAGCACAGGTGCGCCGCGAGAGCATGTTGCGCGCGTAATAACTACTAGTCTTTTTCTGACTGTATGAATAAAACGGGAATGGGTAGAATATTTCGACAGGCTTTTATAGTGCCTCTTTAGCACAGAGATATACTACCAATTGCTATTTTATTCATACAGACAGAAATAGAGACGGGTAGCTACCACGCGCGCGACATGCTCTCGCGGCGCACCTGTGCTAGGGGCGGTGGAATTGCAAACAGTTTAGTTTTTGCCTGTGAAGTCATTATCTCTAGAATAACAACAGCTAGCTTGGAATCGCAGTACAGTTTAGTAAAACCTGTGACGTCATCGTCTCCGATATTGCAAAAGCACTCTTAGAATTACAAAACGATTAGTTTTCACCCATGACGTCATCACCTCCGATATTGCTAAAGCACCTCTCGGAATAACAAAACCAAATTTCTGAAATTACTCTAGCATACTTCAAATTACAAAAATAGAAGTTGTATATCCTACTAATAGAAATTGCAAAAGTCAATTTGTTCCTATTAGTTGACTCTCCTTGTCCCCGGATTAAGTTTTATTTTTGTAATTCTAAGTGTGTTTTTGTTAGTTTTTTCTCTCAGTGTAGAAAAAAAACCATCAAACACTCTATTGATGGAAATTAAAAAAAATGTTTGCGCTAAAGATTGACCGAAACATGTTTTTAATCGCGACAAAGACCCCTAAAGGTACTTAGGTAAATACAGCCATCCTTCCAATCCTTGAAAGCGAAACCTGTTTTTCACTTATCCAACTAATAAGGTTTGATCGTAACGGCTTCTGGGCTCGCAGCATGGATCGTAAATCAACTTTTTATTTCGTAATCGTAACTGGACATGCCATTTTGCATATATTTTATAAATTATGGGAGTGTTAACCTGTTGCCGGTTATTTCCGAAAATAATAATGTATTTTTGCGTGTTTATGTTATGAATATTTTAAGAGTCATAAACTATTTTCATGCCACTTAGACGCAACGATGACAAACTACGAGTTATAATCCCAGGGATGATGAGGAGATTGTAAATAGGAATTGGTAACCCCTACAGTTTTGCCAGAATCTGTTGATGGGGGTGCCCCTTAATACGCCTAATATTAATTGTCTCATAATATGAATTCGCATAACAGATTTGGCATAACATAATTGTGCATAACATTGAACAGGTATAATAATTAAAAAGCATAATATTTAAAGTCCATAACAATGAATTCGCATAATTGAAATATTCATAACATTATTAACTATAACTTTAATTGTCACAAAATGAATTAGCATAATTTTATAAAGCAACCGAATTAGGTGGATCAGGGCAAAACCAACTCGGTTAGGTTAGGTCCAGTTCGATGTTAGGTATTTTTTTCTAACAGCCCAATAAATTTTCACATTCTACGCCTGCAGCGAAACCAGAAAATAGAAATTTCGTTATCTGCCACTCTATAGCTCGAATATGCAAGAGTAAGAAACGAAATTCCGATTCTCAGATCTAATTATAAAAATAAAACAATATACAAAATCAAAATTACATTTGTCAGTACCTGAATTGGTAAATAGAACTGCTTTTTGGGTACGTAACATTTCTTTTCTTCCTTTTATTTTTATACCATTTAATAATTATGCAAAGTACCATTATGCTTGTTACATTTATCCCAAGTAATTGTTATGATAATTTACGTTATGCGCATTAACATTATGCGTACTTAGTTATGCGGAATAATGTTATGCGATTTCAAAGTTATGCCAATTTGAATTATTAAGTTATGCGAAATAATATAGACCCGTTGATAGGACAATGCTGCTTGCAAGCCTAGTCGTCTCCGGCGGTTATAAGTTCTAACTTTAATTTAAACACCTCAAACGCAATCTTTAAGCTAGCACGGCACGGCATATCAGCTAGTAGGGTTCCCTAGCCAGTCAGATACTGGTATCTGCAAAGCTGCCTTTGCACATACAGCATATTAAATATTCCCACGTATCCGGCATCCTGCTCGACTTGTGTTGAATGTCAACTTCGCGGTGCAATGGCCGCGATGCGATTTTCTCTAATTCAAACTTGAAAACTTGGCTTTTTTTCCACGGCTCATGGGAGCTTGGGGTCTGCTTGTCATTAACTTATGCCATGAATTGGCGTAGGCATTAGCTTTTACGAAAGCAACTGTCATCTGCCCTTTCAACCCAGTGGGGAAACTAGACCTTCTCGGGATTAGTCTGGTTTCCTGACGATGATTTCCTTCACCGAAAAGCGACTGGCAAATATCAAATCATAATATATCAGATGCCGCACCGACATGTCTGATGACGAATGTCCGTGATTCTGAAAGCCATATTCATCTAGGTCTAAATACAAAAGGCTGACTGGTAAATAACTACAGCTTTGGTCACATAAAAGTTAACGGAATAGGGTATTCAGGTCCACAGTAATTTAGGTAGACGTGAATGGTCATTAAATTTACTTACTGTTTACTTTAAGTGTATAAGATGTTTATATCAGCCAAGGTGTTCATACCTTGTAAGTTATAGGTATTATTAGTCAGTAAAGTCAGAAAACTGGAAGGAAACTAAATACATGGTGCGCCGCGGAGACTTGCGACGGAAGATTATGGCCTTCCCGTGTAAATAAATATTATACTACAATTTGTTTAATTATTTAAACATTATTGCACATAAAAATATACTTGTACAAATGGCCGACTTAAATACAACAACAACAATTGTAAAATTTTTCACAGATCGACCTAGTCCCACAGTGACTTCAATAAGGCTTGTGTTGTGGTATTAGAGGACGATATATGTAATAAATACTAATACAGAAACAAATATTTGTGATAAACACAAAAATAAATGCCCTTACCAGCAAGCGTGTTATGGATTGGCTTTATTTACGTGATTAAATAACTGTCACTTTTTAACACCGCGGGTCGAAAGTGACTGATACAGTTTTATCACGCTGTCACGTAGACAAGAAAGACCATCATATCACTGGATCCGTAGACAGGGTCACTATCCAGTAAGTATCGACTAAATAAACTAGAGGTTTGTATTTATTCGTAGTTAGTCACTTGTTCAGGTACATTGGTTTATAAATATGGAAAGGGGTCGGCTTCGAGGAAAGTCGTGGACTGGCGGGTTGGCTGGCAACACAATAGGGATGGCAAATCGTTTATTATGAACCATTTGTCATGGTACTTGGCAGTTGTACTTGCGCTTGATATGGTTGGAAAATATGTGCAGAGTTTCTCTTAGATGGGATAGAAAAGTTCTGGCCCCTATTTCACCACGCTAACCAATTGTCACTGGACGTTTACATTTCGCCGTACAATGCTGGTCCAATAAGTAAACAATTCTAGAGTCTGTGCAGAAAGAGCAGATTCGTGAAATGTATGGCAATGGCAACCGATACATTCTATGACTCTTCTCTTTCCGAACAGACTCTACGCTATGTATAGTTCGTAGGTTTCAAATAGAGCCCGACGGTTAATCCTATTGTCTATTGCAGTGTTTCTTAACCTGTGGTCCGCGGACCCCTGGGGGTCCGCGAGTATATGTACGGGGGTCCGCCGCAGTCTCATCTATTCTCACCGGTCTGAAGTATATTGCTGTTTTTTTTAGTAAGGGGTCCTTTATTTCCTTGTGCTTTATTTCCTAGGGGTCCGTGGATAGAAAAAGGTTAAGAACCGCTGGTCTATTGTTAAGTAAAACCGCCGTGCCACGTGCCGCAACCGGGATCCCTTTGTTTCCCATAAACTTATTGTGTCGAATTTCGATAGTCAGAAATTGATATCCATATAATTTATGGACATAAACATCAATAGTCATAATTTTTGTTAAGTATAACGTTTCATAGTTCTAATGTTAAGCATCTATAATATTGAACACTATAATCACAAAAGTTATAAAATTGATGAGTATAACATTCAAAGGTATATCAATAATTATTCAGAAATATTTTAAGGCATATATTTTATCGGACTAATGGTCGTTATTCATATAGTTTTAATATCATCCCTTTGTTTCCCATAAACTTACTGTTCCGAATTTCGATAGTCAGAAAATGATATCCATTATGATTAATGGACATAAACATCAATAACATAATTTTTGGCAAATAAAACGTTTAATGTTTCTAATATTTAGGAGCTATTACTATGAAACATTATTGTTTATATTTAAACATTATGACTTTCAATAATTATGCCAAACAAAGGGACCCCCATTTTTTATGATTAAAGTGAATTACGTCTAAGAAACCAAACCAATAACATCCTCCTTCATATAAAGAAAAAAAGAAACCTGTTTCCTCAGGTAGGTTTGTTAGTTACCTTGCGTCCCTCAGAGTGGAAATAGGAGCCCCGCGAAGCGGGGCTCCGTCGACTCGTTGGTGGGACAAAATGGCTTAATAAGCTACATGAAAAATAAGAAATAGCGGGGAAATCAGTAAGTCAAACAAAAGAAATCTGTTTCATCAGGTAGGTTCGTTAGTTACCTTGTGTCCCTGAGAGAGGAAATAGGAGCCCCGCTAAGCGGGGCTCCGTCGACTCATTGGCGGGACGAAATGGCTTAATAAGCTACATGAAAAATAAGAAATGGCGGGGAAATCAGTAAGGCAAACAATAAAAAATCTATTTCCTCAGGTAGGTTCGTTAGTTACCTTGTGTCCCTCAGAGCGGAAATAGGAGCCCCGCAAAGCGGGGCTCCGTCGACTCGTTGGCGGGACGAAATGGCTTAAAATGAAAAATAAGAAATGGAGGGGAAATCAGTAAGCCAAATAAAAAATAATCCCCAGGTAGGTAGGCAAGCATGCAATTTGTATTGTTTAATTTTATAACTATTGACAATATGACTAATAAAAATTATGATCGGAAACGTAATGGTCTAAAAAAATCGGAACTTAAAATTTAGGGAATGCAATAGAGACCCCGACTTATCATTATAACCTGCGATAAAAGACCTTACAACGATTATTATAAGCGAGTTTATTGCCTTCAACATTATGTAGTGGTGTACCTTCTGGACTATGAATATTATGAGTAACAAATTTTATACCTAACAATAATAATGACCTGCAAAAATCGGAATTACAATTTATGTTGTTAAATTTTATGACTATTGACAATATGACTAGTAAAAATTATGATGGAAAACGTTATGAACTGAAAAAATCGGAACAAAAAATTTATGGGAACCAATAGAGACCCGCCGCAACCACCTGCATAAAAAGTACAGTACTTCGGTTACTGAGTACCGGCGAGTCGAACGCTACAGAAGCAGTCTAAAATGTGTTATCGAGATGCGTAACAAAAGCGCGTTATCGGAGAGCGCACCTACACTGCCTGGTTTTTTGAGCGTTCGACTAGCCCGCGCTCAGGTGCCAAATAGAATACTTAAGACCCTTTTTCGCAGGTAAGTAGCACGTGCGGTTTTACTTAACAATAGACAATAGGATTAGCCGTCGGGCTCTATTTGAAACCTACGAACTATACATTATCATTCGTTACTTAACGACCCAGAAATGTGTAGGAAATTGTCAGTGTCAGGTGTCAATTCTCAAATTGGTGTAATAGGCGTGTAATTTGATTCCAGCTCATATATGTATAGACATGGACATATAGTGCATTACTTCTTACCACGTAACTTACTTTGAACACAATTTTTTGATGAAGCTTCTCTATATTTTCGTCGTATTGTTTGCTAACTAGAATTGGAGGATCACTACCAAACAAATGAAAACGTGTAGCAGCAAAAAAGCTGAAGTATTATAATAGTCACGAAAGTAGGCGAGTCCATGTCCATTATTAGTTTAAATAATGAGTCAAAAACGTTATTAATTAGAATTAAGGTTAATGCGGTTTATTATGGATCAAAATAAACTGACTTTAGAGCCTACTTTTCTTACCTAATCCTTATAGGCAATGCTTAAAAACGCTGTATGATGTATTTGAAAAATGTATCCCAATCCTTAACTTTTGTAATGTCCACAGAAAAATCTCCGGTTTTCCCGATGGTTTTTGACCCTAATATTTGAACAGAGTTCAACGCTGTACCTATTGCACACGCATCGGTTGCAAGAGCTTTTCGAAGACAAACGATCCTTCAAACCGCCTAATTAATATCCTTCCCCCAACCGGCTTTTTGACCGGCCTTGAGCAACTCTAACACTAACTGCACCTCCCTGACCGGTCCCACGGTCCGTTAGCCCGCAATCGGAACGGCATAAACAAAAACTGGATTGTCCTTTTGTGGAGTTCATACCGGAGATTTATGGGGCTTTCTAGTTGCTTTCATTTTCATGTTCCTGTCCACAGGGCTTTGATAAGATAACGGGTAGTCTGCGCGCAAATGCTAATGTATTGAAGTTAAGAGGGTATAATTTTGTTGGTAAATCGATTGGAAATGTTCGCGCGCTAATGTTATGATTTTGATGTAATTTGAGACTGATAAAGTATAGCAATTGAGTATACCTTATGAAGCCGGTAGAGCATTAAGTTTGTAACATACCAGAGACTGTCATGCCTCATTTGATTATACATAATAATACATTAAATAAAAAACTTGTCATCTTATTTAACAACTTGTTAAAATATAGGTGTTCTGTAATCTGTATCTGTAATTTCTTTCTACATTACTTTTATTGAACAAATTTTACGGTAGCCGATATCCATTTTATATAAAATTTATTCTCGGGGCTTCCCGTAGAGACATTCATTGACAATTTTGGTCACCAATCGGTTCCGAGATCGGAAAAATGGGACGATAAGTTGCAATAGTTGCAACTACCACCGGAACATCACTTAAAGGACCGTGAAGTATGAACTTTTATTATTAAACAAATTTAACTTAATTCAAACCTAAACCTTTTTTCCCTTTTGTTACATTCGATTAAGTATCATAATCATTCGCAGATTGAACCTTCACTGGACGTCAAATTAAGAATACCAAACCCCTATGGAAACCAAAAAAATATTTAAGTGAAATATCATAAACATAAATTCAATGTAACAGAATATCGTCAAAGTTCGATAAACGGTACAGCCTAGCCCCGGTGTCAACAACTTCTCAATTAACTCGATTCCATAACAAGAACATAATTAAATCAAAACATAAGAATAAGAAGCAGACAGATGTAGGCAAACCCGATCAGCAGCGTTATTCTAATCGCTTCCCAAGTCGAACGTTCATGCCTAGGGCCTCCGCCACGAGATAAGTAAGCTTTTCTAAATGTATAGAGGACCCACATACATTGAAACACGCCAACCTCTAGTGTGTACTATAGAGTGTCTGATTTCAGCCCTCCTGTTGCGCTAAGAAGCCCGCTGCTTCTGAACCAGGAGCTTCCGGTACCGGGTATTCGAATCTCGGATTCGGCCTTGCAGCACAACCTCAGCTCTATTCTGCTGCAGGATCCATGCTTCTATATACTTTTGGCCCACCACGGAACTCGGCATCCATGATATCCGAGCTCTGGAACGCTACGTTTTGTTACATATGTGTTTTTTCTCTCTGCCGAGTTTTCTTGGGGTAATACGTATGGTGTGGCCATTTGAGTTCCTTATCTTCGAATAAGGAATCAGGGTGTATTGGTTATTGTTACGGGTCTCGAAGTTATAGTGGCGCTGGTTTTCTGAATGTTGGCCTCACGTTCTGTTCGCTGTTCGTATGCAATAATAATAGGCGTCAGTATTTAAATGTTGATTGATTAAAGCTATTTGGAGCACGAGTTAATGACCGGATCAAACGATATTTAGCAAGACAGGATTCGATACCGTGTAAGTGTTTAGCGGAACTTTTCTAAGGATTAATGACAATAACCGTTATAAGGGGTTAATATACAACATATACAAGTATCTCAGCTCAGCTCAGCTTGAACTTCTGAAACTTGTTTGTTAAATGGTTAATATAGTCATGAATATTTACATTAAGAAAATCCGCATGAGGCTGCATTTAAATTTACAATTATATATAAGCGTGAGCTACCAATTGACTTCATCAAAATTTTACTTTGCTAATAATCGTAATTAAATTTAAGGTATCGTGAATCATAATACTAACGCTATTTAGAATTTAGATAAAAGAGGAAAACACGTATATTACCTACGGAGATGCGACTCTCGGAATGCACAGCAGCTGTAATAAACATCTGAAGAAGATGTAAAGGCCAATGATGATGATGATAGAGAGATAGATAGGCCAATAAGGTTTTGTTCGGATTAGGACTGCTATGCAGCAGTAGGAAATCGGCGATGTCACTGTCAAAATCTGCTAATATTATATGCGAAAATAATTCTGTCTGTCTGTCTGTTACTTCGTCGCGCTTAAATCGTTGAACAGTGTAGAAAAAATGTGGTATGGAGCTAGTTTGAGGCTCGGCACCCTTCCTCCTTTCTATAGGATAGTTTTTATCAATCGTCATCAAGTCGTCATTATTTCATGCAGACAAAGTCGCGAGATAAAAACGATGATGCTATACTTCGAGCAACACGGAAGGGAGGCGGCATTCGCACTATTTCCCCTCTGCCGAGGTACAAGATTAGCGCGTCAATTTAATCTAGCGCGGGTAATAAAACTAGTTTCACTTGGATTTTTCACTAGACCGAGTACAGACGCGCGCGTGAACACTGCTGCACAAAAATGCCTATTTGCTCGGTTTTTTGTTATAAAAAGAGGTCGGGGACATCAAATTTACAAAAAGAAAGTATTACATTTCACATGTAATATTTTTTTTTACATATCATACGTTAAATTACATTGTAATACAATTATTATATTTTAGTCTCAAGTAATTGTTGGATTTATCGATTTTGCTCGCTCAGTACAAATTGCGGATCGGTTGAGCGACAAATCCGACTTCTCATCTCTCAGAATACAATGACATACTTCAACGAAAATGTGTTAGTGTGCGTGTTGTGACACTAGTCACTCGTCCGTACACAAAAAGAGATCGAGGTTTGCAAGATTTGTCTTTGACGTGTGTTATTTTCTATGTATTTGTGTCGTCATTACGGATTGGATTTTGTATGTAAGTGTGTGAGAAATGCGACTGTGTGCACCTTTCCTCCCGCGAAAAATGGCAGAAAGATTTGTACGGCGAGATATCGCTTGGGCCCCTCCCTCCCGACGTGTCGGAAGCCGGTGTTGCTCGAAGATGCTATACGAATAAATAAATAAGTAATCAATCGAGACACAATTGGAACGCACGTTAGGCAACTTTCTTGCTTCACTTATTACAAATCTTACAATGTCTCACTCGCTAGTCTCTCAGACATATCACGGACGATAAAATCTTCTATAATTGGTAGTGCTACCAGCTTCACAACAATTTTTGATGCATCGATCAATGATGAACACATTAAATCTTATACCTAAGAAGTGTTATGTTAGTTACCAACAGTTTCTGGCGCCTATTTCACCAACCTGACAATTTTATTGACACCTGATACTGTCAATTTCTTGTACAGTCAACTGTAAAAATATGGGTGTACAAATCATCTTCATTCATCTTTGAGTAAGTTGTCTACACCCATATTTTTACCGTTGACTGTACATTTCTGTATCGGTAATTTAATACTAAAAACATTCGAATATTCGAATAAACTGACTATTTAGAGATTAGAAAAGTTTTAAATGCTTAAAATAAATTATTTCACTTTAGAAAATAACGCGAAAGTGACACTCGTACAATTTACTGTTTCCAGAAAGTACAGAAAAGACCTAAGAAAGTTGATATTCTGTTGATTATAGTTATTATGACCAATAATTATCGCATGTAGGTAAAGTGGCTCTCCCACACTTAACATTTGTTTTAAAACCCTGATTTAGATCGCGTTAAATGAGGCTATAACCTGCAGATATTATTTATAATAGCAGATTTACAACTTGCCTCCGGTACTTATTACATATAAAACGATTTAATTTGTCCCAGTGGCGCTACAAATTCCAACGGATTGCTTATTTCATGGCTGTTAATAGGAATTCTTATAATCTTCATTGCTATAACCAACTTATCTTAAATTCTTAAAAGACACTATGGCCTTAAAAAAACGTTATATATATTTTTTAATCGGACTTCGGATATTTTTGTTTTTATGGACATGTCAAGTAATATCTTTGATAGATTATAATCTTTATTTCATAGGTACAAGGTCTATATTACAATGACGCGGTTTGTGCGTGTACCGTCAGCGACGCGTGCGCATGAATCCGAAACGAAATGTTGCACAACGTCGGTGTGAACCTATCATTATTAGTTTAGCCCAAGTGGCTATAATAACTATAAATTATGGCTTTAATCTATATACTTATGGAATTTTGGAGGAATTAAGTTATTAGTGTGTTTAATTTGAGGATTATGTAAAATAATTTTTAATTAAATTAAAAATATCTTTCTGCGATGGAGTGTTCTTAAATACCTTCTCACTGCAAAGAATCTGAAGACATTTTAAC
The DNA here is from genome assembly GCF_963556715.1 of Cydia fagiglandana. Classification (NCBI taxonomy): domain Eukaryota; kingdom Metazoa; phylum Arthropoda; class Insecta; order Lepidoptera; family Tortricidae; genus Cydia; species Cydia fagiglandana. Next base: position 16,970,803 of record NC_085940.1, read on the forward strand.
AGTTCAGTAAATATCGTATGCAGTTGCAGATGTAATTGCACAATGTGTGTAATTACAATTAACTTTCCCAAGGGAAAGTTGAAGATAAGATTTTGCTCTTAATTAATTCGCAAAAATATATTCGTATAAATACAATTTTCATTCTAGTGCAACTGAACCTGTTTCATTGAATGTTAGTACAATTATTAAAAATGCTCTCTGAAGTATACTTACATAGTAGGTGTGTATTAATGTACTTAATTACTTATGTTAAGCCTAAAATCTCTTATAAAAACTGACAATGAAATGATGACTGAGAATGAAATGTTCGAACACCCTTGCCAATCGAGTTTCAATATGACGTCCGACATGGCCGTGGGTATACCCCAGCCCACCCACGGTACACGCTCGTCATGGCTCCTCTACACGATGGGCCAACGCCGGCCACTCCAAGGGACGCATTTATGCGTTAGAGGGAGCAAGTGATATTGATATTGCTATCTCTTGGAGTGGCCGGCGTTGGCCCATCGATTAGAGGAGTCATCAAATGTAAACATCAGAAATCGCCAAAGTGTCACACAATAGTTGATTTATAAAATAATTTACAATGACAATGCCACAGCTATCTCATTATTAATGCCCAATTTCTATGAAAATATGTCGTTTAAAATGACACTCCTTCACTTTGTTCTGTACAAATCGGTGCAACAGTTAAATTAGACGGACCCTAAGGTATTTTCTTAAGGCATAGGTGCTCAACTGCTCAGGCCGTTGAACTTTGTTCTTCTACTCACTGACAAAGCCAACACTTGTCAGTTCGAGAAGTTTAGGATTGTTTGAAGAGTTCTTTAACTGGAAAAAGTTAGACAAACACTAGTGCGGTTTGTACGAAAATACTTGTTTTATTCTTGGCTTTGTGTTGGCGGCGACATCGTTTTTACATACATTATTTTTTCGTTAGATTTGTATGGTTAAATTTGGCTGGTTTGAAGAGTTTCTTGTTCTCTGGGTGGAATAAATACGAAATCAAAACTTGTCAATATACCATATTATGGTACGTATTACGTAGGAAGATTTTTAGGACACACGACACACGTTACATACAGCCTAAAGGATGACTCACGTTAAACCGGGCCGTGTCCGGGCCGGAGCTACCGGAGCTTACTTTTATATGACATGACAGATGATCACGTGATGCTTTCCATAGAAAACGATACGCCGGAAGCTCCGGTCCGGACACGGCCCGGTCTAACATGAGTCATCCTTGTCGTAAACAGACTATAGTTATAGTACAGAATAGGGAATTCTATCTATCGAGCAAATTTATATTTAAAAAAAAAGTCGACAACAAAATAATCATCCGCCCATACAAGTGTAAATGTGAAGGTTTCACGCCAAACTGTCCTATTGAATGATCCAGTGATTACACAGATCGACAACGAAGCTGGAGGTCCGGGATCGATTCCCGTCAATGTCAGTTGTTGTTATAGCACGTTCGTGTTTAAATTGTCACTGGGATAGACATCTGCAAGCTGGCGGACCGAGAATATACACGGGCTAAAGCTAGGGTTGCAAGATCGAAAGGCGCTATTATCGGGATACAATATCAATTTTTCGGGATTTTGGGACTTAAGTCGGGAATAAAAATACATTCAAATTAAAGTAATTGTATTAAAAACAACGATATTTTACATTATTGGCACTACGTCAGCTCACTCGCTCGACGACAGTTCGGAACTTAAAATTATTATTATGTCTGTCTTTTACAAATTCTCGGGACCATGGGGTCCCGGGCATTTGGAAGGCGTGCGTGGGGCCGAAGCCAACACGTAGAGGCCCCTTGTAATAAGACAATTTACTCTAAATGTAATGTGACACCAACCGACGATTATCCCTGTTTGCACTATAGTAGTGCACCCAAGGACAAGCCCCGGTTAGTGTAGGACTATTGCAAGAAAAGGTACAAAAAGAAACCGGGCTATTACGTTGAGTTGTTAGTGGGCTAGTAACTGGGACTATGGAGGAGACTATGGCACCTGCCCTGCTCATATGTTAAAAAACATGAAAAAATGGGCCAGGTGGTGACTCGCCAACTCACAACATGGGTCCCCGAAAACGGCCGCTCGCACGGAGCGACAAGGGGACAACATCGCGTGAGCGGCTCAGGGTGTGGAGAGGTGTGCACCGCTTTCTACCCAGTGGCTGTAAGCAGCCACTGTGCCAACTCGCGTCTTAGGCATGTTTCACTTCCACCCTGCGAGCATATAGCTCTGACACCCCACTCTGGACGGCCGGTTAAGGCAAGCCAGAGGTGAGAGTCCTGCGGCCCCTGCTCAGTGTTCACTCCAGCCGGCCAATGAAGGCAAGCCGGAGAGAGGGGCCTGACCGACTCTCGGGGGTATGGGACCCAAGGGACGTCACTTCCCATTCAGCTCGCCACAAGCTGCCCTGGGGGCTTATTATTATTATTATTGGGAGCCTATAATGTCCCACTGCTGGGCAAAGGCCTCCCCCCACTTTTTCCAGTCTTCCCGATCCTGTGCAGTCTCTGGCCATTCCTAACTCGTCTCGCCATCGCCGACGTGGTCTGCCAAATCCTCGTTTTAATCTGGGCTGCCACTCTGTGGTGATCTTGGCCCACAGCTCACTCGGCATTCGGCAGACATGACCAGCCCAGTCCCACTTTAGCTTGGCCGCTTTCCGAGCTACGTCGACTATTTGTGTTCTGGAGCGCAGCGTGGTGTTGCGGATACGATCCATTAATTTAACACCTAATATGCTGCGCTCCATAGCTCGCTGGCAAACCCCTAGTTTGGACCTCTGACACGCCGTCAAAGACCAAGTTTGTGCACCGTAGGTGAGAATTGGAAGTATGCACATGTCCATGAGTCTCCATGAGTCTCCAAAACGTTATAAAACAATAACTTAAAATTATTGTTTTATAACGTTTTTCGGGACAGTTTACACTTTGTCGGGAATCGGGAACACATGCTAAAAATCGGGAGAATCGCGCCAAATCCCGACCCTCTGGCAACCCTAGCTAAAGCTGATCATACACTCCAAAGAACCTGTCTTACATAACCATACCACGTTAACAATGTTGCAATTCATTGAAAATTAGGGTTGGCAAAACCGTCTACTCTTCAATACGTTTACAAATAATTTATTAAAAAAAATCTTTACCAATTATAATCATGCGCAACCTTTCGGGTCATTTCTGGAATATGGACGCGAGAGGCTTTTCTTTTAGAAACAGATAATTCAGGTAATTAATCCTCTAAGAGCATTATTTCAGTAAGTAGATAATTTTTTGCGTGAGGAAAGATGGAAGCGTTAACGCGGAACGGAAGCAAACGCGATTCACCACAAATTTCATATCTGATCAAATCTGAATTAAATTAATTGTCGTTGGACGCAGTTACGAGTATCATTGCAATGATAAACGGAGAGAAGTCACGTCTGTCTTATCACGATTACTCCCGCCGTTTTAACTCTTTGTACATTTTTTGCATTCAGAAGCGTGACCGGCGATTTTCACTTCCACAAATTGTGATATAATTCGGATCCGATTTACTTGATTGTTATGTGTTTGCGCATGATCGATTGGGTGCCTCGAGATCGGGGTATTCAATAAATGCTTGTTCGTGTATTTTTTCTTGAAGAAAGTTCAGTTATTGATTGGTTTTTACTGGAATGTTATAATACTGTGATTGATATCTGTGTTTATCTGATCAGTGATCAGTATTCAGGCTAATAGTAGCTAAATGCGTGAAAAATTCCGCGTCTTGATGCTTGAATTGATTCTAAAACAGCAAGATCTTACGATATTTAGAATATTGTTTCACCGCTTGAGTATTCAGCAGTGAAAAGCGTTATAGAACAAAATGGCCCACCGTTTGCTGACTCCATGTTTTGAGTGCCGCCCCTAAACTATTTTTTTTTATTATAGGTCTTCTCTCAACTAAGTAGCGGCTCACAAAATACACCTATGTTCCAAAACATATTTGAAATATACCATAAAGTTTCCAAGTAAAATGGCTGTGACGAACAGACAGACTATAAGAGCTCCGTTTTTGCTACGGAATCCTAATAAAACGACATTAAATAACCGGACACCTCATTTATCGTACTTCACACCTTGTCTAAAGCGAAAGTAAAGCTAAGAATTAAATTAACTTAAATTCTACCTACTGCCTAAAGGACGACTCACATTAGACCGGGCCGTGTCCGGGCCGGAGCTTCCGGCGCATCGTTTTCTATGTGAAAGCATCACGTGGTCGCCTGTCATGTCATAGAAAAGTAAGCTCCGGTAGCTCCGGCCCGGACACGGCCCGGTCTAACGTGAGTCATCCTTAATACGGTTCTGAGGTGACGGAGGTGAGAAAGTTGTCTGCCATATTTGACGGTCGTTGATCAATTTTAATTGGAATTTGTACGAATAAACTCGTTGAAATCCAGTTGTCAACATTCTTGACTTGAAGTGTTTATGAGTATATGGCATGTTTTAGACAAATATCTTAGCCGTTTATAGTATTGCAGCATATTGTAAAACAACTCGTTGCACGACATCATGTTTTGTGATAACGTGTTGAACGTTAGCGCTCGATAATCTAAATTATTGTGTAATATGTGACATCTAATTCAGCTATCAAGACTGCTCCGAAGTAAGTGCGTGCGTTTATTAATGGATTAGAATGTATACATTCTTACAACAAGCCTATTTAAATTAATGTTTGATCCCTTTCTTTCACATAAGTTAGTAAAAATAACAAGACAAACTTATTAGCTAATTGAAGCTTGTAGCGCGCCATAAATAGCATAACGGAGTTATACATACATATAAGTATAATTATGCATGTAATGTATCTCGGCTTCTAATCTCTGAGCATCCCTGTAGTTCTCATCATTTATGGCGATAATTATGGCTGCAAAGCTGATGACGCGCAAAGTTAACTAGGTACGTAAAGATTACAAAAGAGCACGTAGGTATTTACGTATAATATGCGTATAAAAGGGACCTTTTGGTCTTTTGATAAATAATAGTTATAAAGGTACCTACTGATTAAAAAAAAAGCGTTTTCCAATAAAAAGACTCATGATTGTTTACCTTTTTAACCGACTTCCAAATCCCAAAGGAGGAGGTTATCAATTCGGTTGGATGTTTTTTATTTTTAACAGACTTCCAAATCCCAAAGGAGGAGGTTATCAATTCGGTTGTATGTTTTTTTTTATTTTTTTTATTTTTTTAAATCAAAAAATCAAAATCAAAATATACTTTATTCATGTAGGCCTAGCAACAAGCTCTTATGAATCGTAATTAATCTTAATCTAATTATCAGAGCAATTTATTGATGTTAATATTATTCCATAATAAAATTGGATTATTATACATGTCAAATTTAACACTAAGAATTTCACAAAACGATCGTCAAACATTAAAAAAAAATTGTATAAAAAAATACTAGTCTAGAATTTCTAGAATAAAATCTAAATGTCAAAAAAAAGCATAAGTAACAAACAAGTAGATAGTATTACATCGGAATATCCATTTCCTCATAGTAGAAGAGCCGGCCGCAAATTTTCTAACCGACTTGATACCACGATGAAATACACAATGGGAAACCATAAAAGTGATGCTAAGTCCGAATTCGATAGTCTGCCACGGCGGAACTTGCCGAAAGTACGAAAAAGAAGGCCACTTCCGGTGCGAAAAAAGGGGGCTGATTTAACCCATCTGATACCGAAATAATAGTTATGGCAGCAGTTAGAAATTTACATGTAGACACATAAAAGCGAAGTCTGCCAGTATTTTTTTTGCCGGAAGTGCTTGGCAGACGCTCTCAAAGGTGGCCAGCGGGACCCCTAATTTAACCCATCTGATACCACCATGAAACCAATTCCAGTCGGTAGGTATGAACCCTCATGTCAGGAATATATAAGTCTGCCAAGGCTTTTCCTGCCGAAACACCTTGGCAGACGAGATTATGTAAGCAAGGTCGGCATCGGTTACCCTACACTAACCCATCTGATACCACCATGAAACCAATTCCAGTCGGTAGGTACGAACCCCCATTTTAGGAATATATAAGTCTGCCAAGGTTTTTCCTGCCGAAACACCTTGGCAGACGAGATTATAAACAAGATGATCATCGGTTACCGTACACTAACCCATCTGATACCGCCATGAAACCAATTCCAGTCGGTAGGTATGAACCCTCATTTCAGGAATATATAAGTCTGCCAAGGCTTTTCCTGCCGTAACACCATGGCAGACGAGATTATGTAAGCAAGGTCGGCATCGGTTACCCTACACTAACCCATCTGATACCACCATGAAACCAATTCCAGTTGGTAGATATGAACCCCCATTTTAGAAATATATAAGTCTGCCAAGGTTTTTCCTGCCGAAACACCTTGGCAGACGAGATTATAAGCAAGATGACCATCGGTTACCGTACAGTAACCCATCTGATACCACCATGAAACCAATTCTAGTCGGTAGGTATGAACCCTCATTTCAGGAATTTATAAGTCTGCCAAGGCCTTTCCTGCCGAAACACCTTGACAGACGAGATTATGTAAGCAGCATCCACATACGAGGGATCCGTATTTTGGGATTATACAGATTACGGACATTATTAATAGCTGTAGGCTTATTTATTACTTTATGCTTATACATATTTGTATATTATTATGTTATTAATAAAATATATTTATAATTTATTAAACCTAAACTTAATACATTGGGAATTCATTACCTGCTTACGGCAGTAGTAGGGATAAGTGGGTCAGTTCTGGCTCACTGAGCCAGGCCAACAGTCCCTCCCCCTTTTTTCCCTTGTTGAGGCCCTGCAACCTTGCCTTGAACCCAAACTAATGTCATTGTAGCTCGAATCTAACCTAATCTATTTTTATTGCTTTTAGAATATTTCAATTATCTACTTTTGCAAAGTTAAAGGTTGAAATCTCTATTTCGCAAAATGGAATTTTAATGTGACTTTAATGTATGTGCAGTCTACTTAGTAATTGGGTTTAAAGATATAAAAACACACATTTATTTCCTATCCTAAGTATCCTATCCTAAGTTTATTCAAATAATATTCTGAACATATATAGTAATTAGACTGGTCATATTTTTCATAAAATCTATTTCGACTGGCAAAGCATATAACTTTTTGGCAACCGGGTTTTTTAACCTAATTAGATCCCGCTGAATCCGAATTTGCCGGTTGCTCGATCGAAATCTTGACCGGAAGTGAGATATTTGACATTAAAGGTCCCTTTTTTTCGTTTTTCGTAAATAACTCTTAAACGGTGGCACATAGCAAAAAATGTTCTATAACATAAGTATTCTGCATAAAATTGCCTACAAGAAAGATTCAGTACAATTTTTCGCTAGGATCAATATTCAAAGAGATTTTAACGCGGGAAATTTAATTATAATCACTTCTAAGGTCCCGTTTTTTAGGTTTTCGTAAATAACTCATAAACGGTGGCCAATATCAAAAAATGTTGTTAGACGTTAATAATCTACACAAAATTTTGAACAAAAAAGATTCAGTATACTTTTCGCAGGGATCAATATTTAAAAAGATAATAAAGAGGGAAAGTTAATTATAATAAATTCTAAGGTTCCTTGTTTTTATTTTTTCGTTAATAATTTGAAAAGTATGACTCATAGCAAAATAAAAACTTATACATAAATAATAAACGTAAAATTTCCTACAAGAAACATGCAGAACACTTTTCGCTAGGATCAATATTTAAAAAGACAAAGCAGCGGGTAAGTTAATTATAATCAATTTTAAAGTCCCTTTTTAGTTTTTTGTAAATAACTCGTAAACGGTGTCCCATAGCGAAATAGGTTTTTAAAAATAAATTATCTACATAAAATTTCCTCCAAAAAACATCTAGAACACTTTTCTCTAGGATCAATATTTCAAGCGATATTAAAGGAAGAAAGTTAATTACAATCAGTTCACAGGTCACTTTTTTTAGTTTTTCGTAAATAACTCGTAAACGGTGGCCCGTTGCAAAACAATATTCTACATAAAATTGTCCACAAAAAAGGTTCTGTACACTTTTTCGCTACGATCAATATTTAAAGAGATATTAAAGGGGGTAAGTTAATTATAATCAATTTCCAGGTCCCTATTTTTAGGATTTCGCAAATGACTCGTAAAATAAGCCTCATAGCAAAATAAGTTCTTAATGTTCTTGTAAATAAATAATCGATATAAAATTTTCTACGAAAGACATATGGAACGCTTTTCTCTTTTTAGGGTTCCGTACCTCAAAATGAATAAAAACCGGCCAAGCGCGAGTCGGACTCGCCTTGCAAGGGTTCCGTACATTACCCAATTTTTAACAGTGTATTTTATATGTTAAACGCGAGTGAATTGCCTTTAAAAAACCTGTAGGGATCGGTTCAAAAACTAAGTAATGTCCGACTCGCGCTTGACTACATAATTCTAATAGGTTTTTCTGTCATCTATATATTCTATTCTGTATATCTTTTCAAAATTTTAGACCCAGTAGTATCGGAGATAAAGCCCCCTTCCCCAAAATAAAACATTAAAATACAAAAAAATACCCCCCCCCCCCTTTATCTCCGAAACTACTGGGTCTAAATTTTGAAAATAAAATAAAATAAAATAGTTCTTTACCTATATAGACGTAAACCTAAAAATAGGGACCTGGAAATTGATTATAATTAACTTACCCCCTTTAATACCTCTTTAAATATTGATCGTAGCGAAAAAGTGTACAGAACCTTTTTTGTGGACAATTTTATGTTTAATATTTATGTAGAATATTGTTTTGCAACGGGCCACCGTTTACGAGTTATTTACGAAAAACTAAAAAAAAGTGACCTGTGAACTGATTGTAATTAACTTTCTTCCTTTAATATCGCTTGAAATATTGATCCTAGAGAAAAGTGTTCTAGATGTTTTTTGGAGGAAATTTTATGTAGATAGTTTATTCTTAAAAACCTATTTCGCTATGGGACACCGTTTACGAGTTATTTACAAAAAACTAAAAAGGGACTTTAAAATTGATTATAATTAACTTACCCGCTGCTTTGTCTTTTTGAATATTGATCCTAGCGAAAAGTGTACTGCATGTTTCTTGTAGGAAATTTTACGTTTATTATTTATGTATAAGATTTTTTTTTCTATGAGTCATAGTTTTTAAATTATTTACGAAAAAATAAAAACAAGGAACCTTAGAATTTAGTATAATTAACTTTCCCTCTTTATTATCTTTTTAAATATTGATCCCTGCAAAAAGTGTACTGAATCTTTTTTGTTCAAAATTTTGTGTAGATTATTATCGTCTAACAACATTTTTTGATATTGGCCACCGTTTATGAGTTATTTACGAAAACCTAAAAAACTGGACCTTAGAAGTGATTATAATTAAATTTCCCGCGTTAAAATCTCTTTTAATATTGATCCTAGCGAAAAATTGTACTGAATCTTTCTTGTAGGCAATTTTATGCATATTACTTATGTAATAGAACATTTTTTGCTATACACCACCGTTTAAGAGTTATTTACGAAAAACGAAAAAAACGGACCTTTAATGTCAAATATCTCACTTCCGGTCAAGATTTCGATCGAGCAACCGGATCGGATTCAGCGGGGTCTAATTAGGTTAAAAAACCCGGTTTCCAAAAAGTAATATGATTTGCCAGTCGCATCAAGAAGGAGAGCGATTTTGAATTTTTTTGTCTAGTCTAAATATCATTACTTATTCTGTGTACAGTGGAGAAAACGAATGAAATTATGCAATTTGATTTTGCTATTTTTAAATAAAGAGTAACTAAACAGTATTTTCCACAGTTGTTGGTAATGATACCATCTCTTACAATTTCTCTTCATGAACATTTTATGATACCTAACCTTCCAGTTTTCGCCCGAATTGATCAAAAAATTCACCAACTCCATTTACACCAACCAAATAGAAAACGGGTCCGTGTCCGAATTCGTGATCTCGAGTCCGGGTCCGCGTCCGGGTCCAGGTTCAGGTAGAAGTCGAATTCAAAATCTTGCTTGTTTTGCCAGTGGGGTAACTTGCTTAACAATCAATTAGAAAAAGACAAGTCGTCGAGGAGTTCCGTTCTGATCACCATCAGCAATACCACTTCATCAAATGCCACTGTTCTTAATGTAAATCCTTGTTTGCCTGATGAAAATACAAGAGTCACTATACAATGCCATTAAGATTTGTAGAGTTCCCTCGATTCCTTATGGATCCCATCATCAAAACTTGAGCTTCACGAAAATATGACTTAAAAATCTAACGTGCTTAACAAACATAACGAAGACACATCCCCAAACATGAGCTATGCGTCGTTGAAGAGTTCCATTCTGATCATCATCAGCAGTTTCACTTCATCAAATGTCACAATTCTGAATGTAAATGCTTGGTTTGTTTAAAATACACCAGTATCACTATATGTTAGGGTGGTTCAAAAAACATTTTTTTTTCCTAAGGGGCACCCCCTTATTTTGTTAGACTTATTATGTTGATAAATTGAGATTATAGTTGAGATAAATTAAGAAACTTGGTGTAAAAGTTTCTTAATTTATCTCAACTTTACTTCGTTTTTTTTAGCATTAGAAATTAGGTAAACAATCTTGATGTGTCGTCTGCTTTCATAAGTAATAGTTTTTGAATTTTGAAAAGCGTTTTTCAATTAAAAGACATGCTAAGATCGCTTACCTTCTTGCAAGTTCTTTCTAATGCTAAAAAAACGGACTATACAATGGGTAGGACATCAATTTTAAATGAGTTTGTATGAGTACCTCATTTTCTAAAATGAGGTGTTACAATGTCTTACTTCAAATGAGGTGAGGTACTAGCATATTTTCAGCGTCGACTATTCTATTAATCCAACGGGCCAATGGTGACAAAAATATTTAATAAATATACATATTAATGTATTCATCACTTCCTTTGTAAATTAATAAATAATAATAATTAAGGAGTGCAATTCTGGAGGTAGAAGGTAAGAATAGAACTTATAGGAGAAAGATCCCACATAGTAACTTAATTTGCTGCTTTTATGAAACTTTTTCTAATTTAGCTCTTTAGATTGTTAGATTGTTTTGTCCTCCTCCTTGCTACTTGATATAGTTTTAAATATAATAATCACTAGCGAGAGCGACCCGCTCCGGCTTCGCACGGGTTAACAAATTATACATACACCTAAACCTTCCTGAAGAATCACTCTATTGACAGGTGAAAACCGCATGAAAATCCGTCCAATCGTTTTTGAGTTTATCGCGAACATACAAACAAACACACATACAGACAGACGCGGCGGGGGACTTTGTTTCATAATATGTAGTGATATATTTCATAACCATAAAACTACCACATTTTTAACAAACTAAGGAGAACAAATTCAATATTTTCACAAGTCATTATTATATAGAAGTGACTAACTTACCACTTCAGATAATTTAACAGTAATATCATCAATATGATATTAAACAAAGCACCATTCGCTCCGGCCGCCGCCGGCTACATTTACATTTCATTTTTTCATGCAAAAGGCACCAAGGAAGATCCGCGGGTAAATTTAATGGCGAAAACGATGTCCATATTTTGTTATTTTGGTATAATTATAAGAATTATCACTAGGTATTAGGTATTAGAGAACTAAAATTAGCTACAGCGACGTACGAACGAACAAAATAAATAAAAATATGTCACAATCATAATTTGTCAGTCCGAAGTCGTTTATAAATAATGTTAATAAAAAGTATTTCAAATTCAAATCGTTATAATTTACATCTACATGTTTATTTTACCTATGCAAATTATACTTACTTTTTATTTAATAAACTTGAAACTTATTGAAATGATCATATATTGTGTACGCTACAGTATTATATTTCAATAATATTTTAGTCACTAAAGGATTACTGTTTATAAGCAAGCTTCGTAAATGCCTGTCTGGTATACAGAGTGCGTACCGCGATCCATGTTCGTCATGTTGCCTCCCTGTCACACTTACGTACAAATTTACAAGTGCAACAGAGAAGCAACACGACGAACTTCCTTTTGGTGACTGATTTCTCGCGCCATTTTGACAAGTAAGTTAGGATCAAAAAGGCTTAAGATGTATGAAAGCTTGCAGCGCTTACGCTTGTTGTCTTTCGTGTTTAATTTTTAACGTATTTTCGGTGGTGACGCGAGGCGATATTGAAGTACGGCGCGTGTCTGTCTTACTCCCTCTTTGGGTATTTCTAATTCATTGTTTCATTTTGAAAGGATTTTTGAGGTGTTGACGTCACAGCGAGGCAGTGAATGGTACAAACTCAACGCATTTCTCGGTGGACCTTTTGTCGTTGCAATAAGGTTTGTAGTTCGGCAGTTGACAGTGTGGGCCATTACTCGTTTCTTCATTTGAGACATTTTGAATTTTGTATGTCGGCGAGCAGGCGAGCACCTAGCGCCTCGTGCCATCCAGGGACTCTTTTGCAAGTTGTGAGGAGCGTTGAGTTTTTGAGGTTCGCGAGTGAATTTGAAAGGATAAGAGTTTTTTTGAAATTTGAAGTGTGTGAATGATTTGTGTGGCAAGAGGTGTTTGTGATGCGCGCGAGTAAATGAGTAAAATGAATAGAGGAGTGAAGTAAGACATTTTTGCGGTATGAAGTACTGCGACAAATTAACAAAATGAGTGGTACAAATGAGGTGCCTCGCGAGTGAGCGACTCAACACTAATTTCAACGTGGTTAAGCACCACCTTGTATAGTATACAAGGTGGTGCTTAACCACGTTGAAATTTTGTATGTTGTTTGAAACCCAACAAAAAGAGTAATTATGATTCAGAATTTTATTTAAAATATCTGGTTTCACACTATTTGCACATGTGATGTATAAGTTTTGAAGTAGAAAAACATTTTCTTTCAAAATAATATCTTTTAAATCACACTTTCAAATAATGTGAAAACTACTACTTACATAAAAATCAAAAAAATAGTAACTTATTTATTTTTTTGATTTCATACAATTTGAAAAATTTCAAAGTGTTTGAGCACCCCCTTGTAGTTAAGATTGCAAGATGCTTGGCGTATTTTGTCAACATAATAAGTGTAACAAAATGAGGGGGTGCCGCTTCTTCTAGCTAGAGTTTGAATTTTTCCCATACAAACGTGAACCACCCTTACAAGATTTGAAGAGTGCCCTCGATTCCTCATAAATCTCACCATCAGAACTGGGTTTTGACAAAGACGGAACCAATCTGTATGTATATACTTACAAGTTACAACTCAACTAAAAAAATATTTTTCAATATCGATCCCAAAATGACGGAGATATCAAACATTAAAAAACCGAATTAATATCTCCTTTTTAGGGTTCCGTAGCCAAATGGCAAAAAACGGAACCCTTATAGATTTGTCATGTCTGTCTGTCTGTCCGTCCGTATGTCACAGCCACTTTTTTCCGAAACTATAAGAACTGTTGAAACTTGGTAAGTAGATGTATTCTGTGAACCGCATTAAGATTTAAACACAAAAATAGAAAAAAAAAACAATAAATTTTGGGGGGGACCCCATACTTAGAACTGAAACTTAAAATGTCTTTTTCATTAAACCCATACGTGTGAAGTATCTATGGATAGGTCTTCAAAAATGATACAATACAATACAATACTTTTTATTGCACGCCTCACATACACTTAGTTTACAATAAATGGACAATAACATAAAAAAAGACAATAGAGGTAACAACAGGCGGTCTTATCGCTTATGATATTGAGGTTTCTAATATCATTTATTTCTAAACTGAATAGTTTGCGCGAGAGACACTTCCAAAGTGGTAAAATGTGTGCACCCTCTCCCCCTTTAACTTATAAAATAAATTTATTGTTTTTTTTTTCTATTTTTGTGTTTAAATCTTAATGCGGTTCACAGAATACATCTACTTACCAAGTTTCAACAGTTCTTATAGTTTCGGAAAAAAGTGGCTGTGACATACGGACGGACAGACAGACAGACATGACAAATCTATAAGGGTTCCGTTTTTTGCCATTTGGCTACGGAACCCTAAAAAGGAGATATTAATTCGGTTTTTTAATGTTTGATATCTCCGTCATTTTGGGATCGATATTGAAAAATATTTTTTTAGTTGAGTTGTAACTTGTAAGTATATACATACAGATTGGTTCCGTCTTTGTCAAAACCCAGTTCTGATGGTGAGATTTATGAGGAATCGAGGGCACTCTTCAAATCTTGTAAGGGTGGTTCACGTTTGTATGGGAAAAATTCAAACTCTAGCTAGAAGAAGCGGCACCCCCTCATTTTGTTACACTTATTATGTTGACAAAATACGCCAAGCATCTTGCAATCTTAACTACAAGGGGGTGCTCAAACACTTTGAAATTTTTCAAATTGTATGAAATCAAAAAAATAAATAAGTTACTATTTTTTTGATTTTTATGTAAGTAGTAGTTTTCACATTATTTGAAAGTGTGATTTAAAAGATATTATTTTGAAAGAAAATGTTTTTCTACTTCAAAACTTATACATCACATGTGCAAATAGTGTGAAACCAGATATTTTAAATAAAATTCTGAATCATAATTACTCTTTTTGTTGGGTTTCAAACAACATACAAAATTTCAACGTGGTTAAGCACCACCTTGTATACTATACAAGGTGGTGCTTAACCACGTTGAAATTAGTGTTGAGTCGCTCACTCGCGAGGCACCTCATTTGTACCACTCATTTTGTTAATTTGTCGCAGTACTTCATACCGCAAAAATGTCTTACTTCACTCCTCTATTCATTTTACTCATTTACTCGCGCGCATCACAAACACCTCTTGCCACACAAATCATTCACACACTTCAAATTTCAAAAAAACTCTTATCCTTTCAAATTCACTCGCGAACCTCAAAAACTCAACGCTCCTCACAACTTGCAAAAGAGTCCCTGGATGGCACGAGGCGCTAGGTGCTCGCCTGCTCGCCGACATACAAAATTCAAAATGTCTCAAATGAAGAAACGAGTAATGGCCCACACTGTCAACTGCCGAACTACAAACCTTATTGCAACGACAAAAGGTCCACCGAGAAATGCGTTGAGTTTGTACCATTCACTGCCTCGCTGTGACGTCAACACCTCAAAAATCCTTTCAAAATGAAACAATGAATTAGAAATACCCAAAGAGGGAGTAAGACAGACACGCGCCGTACTTCAATATCGCCTCGCGTCACCACCGAAAATACGTTAAAAATTAAACACGAAAGACAACAAGCGTAAGCGCTGCAAGCTTTCATACATCTTAAGCCTTTTTGATCCTAACTTACTTGTCAAAATGGCGCGAGAAATCAGTCACCAAAAGGAAGTTCGTCGTGTTGCTTCTCTGTTGCACTTGTAAATTTGTACGTAAGTGTGACAGGGAGGCAACATGACGAACATGGATCGCGGTACGCACTCTGTATACCAGACAGGCATTTACGAAGCTTGCTTATAAACAGTAATCCTTTAGTGACTAAAATATTATTGAAATATAATACTGTAGCGTACACAATATATGATCATTTCAATAAGTTTCAAGTTTATTAAATAAAAAGTAAGTATAATTTGCATAGGTAAAATAAACATGTAGATGTAAATTATAACGATTTGAATTTGAAATACTTTTTATTAACATTATTTGTAAACGACTTCGGACTGACAAATTATGATTGTGACATATTTTTATTTATTTTGTTCGTTCGTACGTCGCTGTAGCTAATTTTAGTTCTCTAATACCTAATACCTAGTGATAATTCTTATAATTATACCAAAATAACAAAATATGGACATCGTTTTCGCCATTAAATTTACCCGCGGATCTTCCTTGGTGCCTTTTGCATGAAAAAATGAAATGTAAATGTAGCCGGCGGCGGCCGGAGCGAATGGTGCTTTGTTTAATATCATATTGATGATATTACTGTTAAATTATCTGAAGTGGTAAGTTAGTCACTTCTATATAATAATGACTTGTGAAAATATTGAATTTGTTCTCCTTAGTTTGTTAAAAATGTGGTAGTTTTATGGTTATGAAATATATCACTACATATTATGAAACAAAGTCCCCCGCCGCGTCTGTCTGTATGTGTGTTTGTTTGTATGTTCGCGATAAACTCAAAAACGATTGGACGGATTTTCATGCGGTTTTCACCTGTCAATAGAGTGATTCTTCAGGAAGGTTTAGGTGTATGTATAATTTGTTAACCCGTGCGAAGCCGGAGCGGGTCGCTCTCGCTAGTGATTATTATATTTAAAACTATATCAAGTAGCAAGGAGGAGGACAAAACAATCTAACAATCTAAAGAGCTAAATTAGAAAAAGTTTCATAAAAGCAGCAAATTAAGTTACTATGTGGGATCTTTCTCCTATAAGTTCTATTCTTACCTTCTACCTCCAGAATTGCACTCCTTAATTATTATTATTTATTAATTTACAAAGGAAGTGATGAATACATTAATATGTATATTTATTAAATATTTTTGTCACCATTGGCCCGTTGGATTAATAGAATAGTCGACGCTGAAAATATGCTAGTACCTCACCTCATTTGAAGTAAGACATTGTAACACCTCATTTTAGAAAATGAGGTACTCATACAAACTCATTTAAAATTGATGTCCTACCCATTGTATAGTCCGTTTTTTTAGCATTAGAAAGAACTTGCAAGAAGGTAAGCGATCTTAGCATGTCTTTTAATTGAAAAACGCTTTTCAAAATTCAAAAACTATTACTTATGAAAGCAGACGACACATCAAGATTGTTTACCTAATTTCTAATGCTAAAAAAAACGAAGTAAAGTTGAGATAAATTAAGAAACTTTTACACCAAGTTTCTTAATTTATCTCAACTATAATCTCAATTTATCAACATAATAAGTCTAACAAAATAAGGGGGTGCCCCTTAGGAAAAAAAAATGTTTTTTGAACCACCCTAACATATAGTGATACTGGTGTATTTTAAACAAACCAAGCATTTACATTCAGAATTGTGACATTTGATGAAGTGAAACTGCTGATGATGATCAGAATGGAACTCTTCAACGACGCATAGCTCATGTTTGGGGATGTGTCTTCGTTATGTTTGTTAAGCACGTTAGATTTTTAAGTCATATTTTCGTGAAGCTCAAGTTTTGATGATGGGATCCATAAGGAATCGAGGGAACTCTACAAATCTTAATGGCATTGTATAGTGACTCTTGTATTTTCATCAGGCAAACAAGGATTTACATTAAGAACAGTGGCATTTGATGAAGTGGTATTGCTGATGGTGATCAGAACGGAACTCCTCGACGACTTGTCTTTTTCTAATTGATTGTTAAGCAAGTTACCCCACTGGCAAAACAAGCAAGATTTTGAATTCGACTTCTACCTGAACCTGGACCCGGACGCGGACCCGGACTCGAGATCACGAATTCGGACACGGACCCGTTTTCTATTTGGTTGGTGTAAATGGAGTTGGTGAATTTTTTGATCAATTCGGGCGAAAACTGGAAGGTTAGGTATCATAAAATGTTCATGAAGAGAAATTGTAAGAGATGGTATCATTACCAACAACTGTGGAAAATACTGTTTAGTTACTCTTTATTTAAAAATAGCAAAATCAAATTGCATAATTTCATTCGTTTTCTCCACTGTACACAGAATAAGTAATGATATTTAGACTAGACAAAAAAATTCAAAATCGCTCTCCTTCTTGATGCGACTGGCAAATCATATTACTTTTTGGAAACCGGGTTTTTTAACCTAATTAGACCCCGCTGAATCCGATCCGGTTGCTCGATCGAAATCTTGACCGGAAGTGAGATATTTGACATTAAAGGTCCGTTTTTTTCGTTTTTCGTAAATAACTCTTAAACGGTGGTGTATAGCAAAAAATGTTCTATTACATAAGTAATATGCATAAAATTGCCTACAAGAAAGATTCAGTACAATTTTTCGCTAGGATCAATATTAAAAGAGATTTTAACGCGGGAAATTTAATTATAATCACTTCTAAGGTCCAGTTTTTTAGGTTTTCGTAAATAACTCATAAACGGTGGCCAATATCAAAAAATGTTGTTAGACGATAATAATCTACACAAAATTTTGAACAAAAAAGATTCAGTACACTTTTTGCAGGGATCAATATTTAAAAAGATAATAAAGAGGGAAAGTTAATTATACTAAATTCTAAGGTTCCTTGTTTTTATTTTTTCGTAAATAATTTAAAAACTATGACTCATAGAAAAAAAAATCTTATACATAAATAATAAACGTAAAATTTCCTACAAGAAACATGCAGTACACTTTTCGCTAGGATCAATATTCAAAAAGACAAAGCAGCGGGTAAGTTAATTATAATCAATTTTAAAGTCCCTTTTTAGTTTTTTGTAAATAACTCGTAAACGGTGTCCCATAGCGAAATAGGTTTTTAAGAATAAACTATCTACATAAAATTTCCTCCAAAAAACATCTAGAACACTTTTCTCTAGGATCAATATTTCAAGCGATATTAAAGGAAGAAAGTTAATTACAATCAGTTCACAGGTCACTTTTTTTTAGTTTTTCGTAAATAACTCGTAAACGGTGGCCCGTTGCAAAACAATATTCTACATAAATATTAAACATAAAATTGTCCACAAAAAAGGTTCTGTACACTTTTTCGCTACGATCAATATTTAAAGAGGTATTAAAGGGGGTAAGTTAATTATAATCAATTTCCAGGTCCCTATTTTTAGGTTTACGTCTATATAGGTAAAGAACTATTTTATTTTATTTTATTTTCAAAATTTAGACCCAGTAGTTTCGGAGATAAAGGGGGGGGGGGTATTTTTTTGTATTTTAATGTTTTATTTTGGGGAAGGGGGCTTTATCTCCGATACTACTGGGTCTAAAATTTTGAAAAGATATACAGAATAGAATATATAGATGACAGAAAAACCTATTAGAATTATGTAGTCAAGCGCGAGTCGGACATTACTTAGTTTTTGAACCGATCCCTACAGGTTTTTTAAAGGCAATTCACTCGCGTTTAACATATAAAATACACTGTTAAAAATTGGGTAATGTACGGAACCCTTGCAAGGCGAGTCCGACTCGCGCTTGGCCGGTTTTTATTCATTTTGAGGTACGGAACCCTAAAAAGAGAAAAGCGTTCCATATGTCTTTCGTAGAAAATTTTATATCGATTATTTATTTACAAGAACATTAAGAACTTATTTTGCTATGAGGCTTATTTTACGAGTCATTTGCGAAATCCTAAAAATAGGGACCTGGAAATTGATTATAATTAACTTACCCCCTTTAATATCTCTTTAAATATTGATCGTAGCGAAAAAGTGTACAGAACCTTTTTTGTGGACAATTTTATGTAGAATATTGTTTTGCAACGGGCCACCGTTTACGAGTTATTTACGAAAAACTAAAAAAAGTGACCTGTGAACTGATTGTAATTAACTTTCTTCCTTTAATATCGCTTGAAATATTGATCCTAGAGAAAAGTGTTCTAGATGTTTTTTGGAGGAAATTTTATGTAGATAATTTATTTTTAAAAACCTATTTCGCTATGGGACACCGTTTACGAGTTATTTACAAAAAACTAAAAAGGGACTTTAAAATTGATTATAATTAACTTACCCGCTGCTTTGTCTTTTTAAATATTGATCCTAGCGAAAAGTGTTCTGCATGTTTCTTGTAGGAAATTTTACGTTTATTATTTATGTATAAGTTTTTATTTTGCTATGAGTCATACTTTTCAAATTATTAACGAAAAAATAAAAACAAGGAACCTTAGAATTTATTATAATTAACTTTCCCTCTTTATTATCTTTTTAAATATTGATCCCTGCGAAAAGTATACTGAATCTTTTTTGTTCAAAATTTTGTGTAGATTATTAACGTCTAACAACATTTTTTGATATTGGCCACCGTTTATGAGTTATTTACGAAAACCTAAAAAACGGGACCTTAGAAGTGATTATAATTAAATTTCCCGCGTTAAAATCTCTTTGAATATTGATCCTAGCGAAAAATTGTACTGAATCTTTCTTGTAGGCAATTTTATGCAGAATACTTATGTTATAGAACATTTTTTGCTATGTGCCACCGTTTAAGAGTTATTTACGAAAAACGAAAAAAAGGGACCTTTAATGTCAAATATCTCACTTCCGGTCAAGATTTCGATCGAGCAACCGGCAAATTCGGATTCAGCGGGATCTAATTAGGTTAAAAAACCCGGTTGCCAAAAAGTTATATGCTTTGCCAGTCGAAATAGATTTTATGAAAAATATGACCAGTCTAATTACTATATATGTTCAGAATATTATTTGAATAAACTTAGGATAGGATACTTAGGATAGGAAATAAATGTGTGTTTTTATATCTTTAAACCCAATTACTAAGTAGACTGCACATACATTAAAGTCACATTAAAATTCCATTTTGCGAAATAGAGATTTCAACCTTTAACTTTGCAAAAGTAGATAATTGAAATATTCTAAAAGCAATAAAAATAGATTAGGTTAGATTCGAGCTACAATGACATTAGTTTGGGTTCAAGGCAAGGTTGCAGGGCCTCAACAAGGGAAAAAAGGGGGAGGGACTGTTGGCCTGGCTCAGTGAGCCAGAACTGACCCACTTATCCCTACTACTGCCGTAAGCAGGTAATGAATTCCCAATGTATTAAGTTTAGGTTTAATAAATTATAAATATATTTTATTAATAACATAATAATATACAAATATGTATAAGCATAAAGTAATAAATAAGCCTACAGCTATTAATAATGTCCGTAATCTGTATAATCCCAAAATACGGATCCCTCGTATGTGGATGCTGCTTACATAATCTCGTCTGTCAAGGTGTTTCGGCAGGAAAGGCCTTGGCAGACTTATAAATTCCTGAAATGAGGGTTCATACCTACCGACTAGAATTGGTTTCATGGTGGTATCAGATGGGTTACTGTACGGTAACCGATGGTCATCTTGCTTATAATCTCGTCTGCCAAGGTGTTTCGGCAGGAAAAACCTTGGCAGACTTATATATTTCTAAAATGGGGGTTCATATCTACCAACTGGAATTGGTTTCATGGTGGTATCAGATGGGTTAGTGTAGGGTAACCGATGCCGACCTTGCTTACATAATCTCGTCTGCCATGGTGTTACGGCAGGAAAAGCCTTGGCAGACTTATATATTCCTGAAATGAGGGTTCATACCTACCGACTGGAATTGGTTTCATGGCGGTATCAGATGGGTTAGTGTACGGTAACCGATGATCATCTTGTTTATAATCTCGTCTGCCAAGGTGTTTCGGCAGGAAAAACCTTGGCAGACTTATATATTCCTAAAATGGGGGTTCGTACCTACCGACTGGAATTGGTTTCATGGTGGTATCAGATGGGTTAGTGTAGGGTAACCGATGCCGACCTTGCTTACATAATCTCGTCTGCCAAGGTGTTTCGGCAGGAAAAGCCTTGGCAGACTTATATATTCCTGACATGAGGGTTCATACCTACCGACTGGAATTGGTTTCATGGTGGTATCAGATGGGTTAAATTAGGGGTCCCGCTGGCCACCTTTGAGAGCGTCTGCCAAGCACTTCCGGCAAAAAAAATACTGGCAGACTTCGCTTTTATGTGTCTACATGTAAATTTCTAACTGCTGCCATAACTATTATTTCGGTATCAGATGGGTTAAATCAGCCCCCTTTTTTCGCACCGGAAGTGGCCTTCTTTTTCGTACTTTCGGCAAGTTCCGCCGTGGCAGACTATCGAATTCGGACTTAGCATCACTTTTATGGTTTCCCATTGTGTATTTCATCGTGGTATCAAGTCGGTTAGAAAATTTGCGGCCGGCTCTTCTACTAGTAGAAGGGGCTGATTTAACCCATCTGATACCGAAATAATAGTTATGGCAGCAGTTAGAAATTTACATGTAGACACATAAAAGCGAAGTCTGCCAGTATTTTTTTTGCCGGAAGTGCTTGGCAGACGCTCTCAAAGGTGGCCAGCGGGACCCCTAATTTAACCCATCTGATACCACCATGAAACCAATTCCAGTCGGTAGGTATGAACCCTCATGTCAGGAATATATAAGTCTGCCAAGGCTTTTCCTGCCGAAACACCTTGGCAGACGAGATTATGTAAGCAAGGTCGGCATCGGTTACCCTACACTAACCCATCTGATACCACCATGAAACCAATTCCAGTCGGTAGGTACGAACCCCCATTTTAGGAATATATAAGTCTGCCAAGGTTTTTCCTGCCGAAACACCTTGGCAGACGAGATTATAAACAAGATGATCATCGGTTACCGTACACTAACCCATCTGATACCGCCATGAAACCAATTCCAGTCGGTAGGTATGAACCCTCATTTCAGGAATATATAAGTCTGCCAAGGCTTTTCCTGCCGTAACACCATGGCAGACGAGATTATGTAAGCAAGGTCGGCATCGGTTACCCTACACTAACCCATCTGATACCACCATGAAACCAATTCCAGTTGGTAGATATGAACCCCCATTTTAGAAATATATAAGTCTGCCAAGGTTTTTCCTGCCGAAACACCTTGGCAGACGAGATTATAAGCAAGATGACCATCGGTTACCGTACAGTAACCCATCTGATACCACCATGAAACCAATTCTAGTCGGTAGGTATGAACCCTCATTTCAGGAATTTATAAGTCTGCCAAGGCCTTTCCTGCCGAAACACCTTGACAGACGAGATTATGTAAGCAGCATCCACATACGAGGGATCCGTATTTTGGGATTATACAGATTACGGACATTATTAATAGCTGTAGGCTTATTTATTACTTTATGCTTATACATATTTGTATATTATTATGTTATTAATAAAATATATTTATAATTTATTAAACCTAAACTTAATACATTGGGAATTCATTACCTGCTTACGGCAGTAGTAGGGATAAGTGGGTCAGTTCTGGCTCACTGAGCCAGGCCAACAGTCCCTCCCCCTTTTTTCCCTTGTTGAGGCCCTGCAACCTTGCCTTGAACCCAAACTAATGTCATTGTAGCTCGAATCTAACCTAATCTATTTTTATTGCTTTTAGAATATTTCAATTATCTACTTTTGCAAAGTTAAAGGTTGAAATCTCTATTTCGCAAAATGGAATTTTAATGTGACTTTAATGTATGTGCAGTCTACTTAGTAATTGGGTTTAAAGATATAAAAACACACATTTATTTCCTATCCTAAGTATCCTATCCTAAGTTTATTCAAATAATATTCTGAACATATATAGTAATTAGACTGGTCATATTTTTCATAAAATCTATTTCGACTGGCAAAGCATATAACTTTTTGGCAACCGGGTTTTTTAACCTAATTAGATCCCGCTGAATCCGAATTTGCCGGTTGCTCGATCGAAATCTTGACCGGAAGTGAGATATTTGACATTAAAGGTCCCTTTTTTTCGTTTTTCGTAAATAACTCTTAAACGGTGGCACATAGCAAAAAATGTTCTATAACATAAGTATTCTGCATAAAATTGCCTACAAGAAAGATTCAGTACAATTTTTCGCTAGGATCAATATTCAAAGAGATTTTAACGCGGGAAATTTAATTATAATCACTTCTAAGGTCCCGTTTTTTAGGTTTTCGTAAATAACTCATAAACGGTGGCCAATATCAAAAAATGTTGTTAGACGTTAATAATCTACACAAAATTTTGAACAAAAAAGATTCAGTATACTTTTCGCAGGGATCAATATTTAAAAAGATAATAAAGAGGGAAAGTTAATTATAATAAATTCTAAGGTTCCTTGTTTTTATTTTTTCGTTAATAATTTGAAAAGTATGACTCATAGCAAAATAAAAACTTATACATAAATAATAAACGTAAAATTTCCTACAAGAAACATGCAGAACACTTTTCGCTAGGATCAATATTTAAAAAGACAAAGCAGCGGGTAAGTTAATTATAATCAATTTTAAAGTCCCTTTTTAGTTTTTTGTAAATAACTCGTAAACGGTGTCCCATAGCGAAATAGGTTTTTAAAAATAAATTATCTACATAAAATTTCCTCCAAAAAACATCTAGAACACTTTTCTCTAGGATCAATATTTCAAGCGATATTAAAGGAAGAAAGTTAATTACAATCAGTTCACAGGTCACTTTTTTTAGTTTTTCGTAAATAACTCGTAAACGGTGGCCCGTTGCAAAACAATATTCTACATAAAATTGTCCACAAAAAAGGTTCTGTACACTTTTTCGCTACGATCAATATTTAAAGAGATATTAAAGGGGGTAAGTTAATTATAATCAATTTCCAGGTCCCTATTTTTAGGATTTCGCAAATGACTCGTAAAATAAGCCTCATAGCAAAATAAGTTCTTAATGTTCTTGTAAATAAATAATCGATATAAAATTTTCTACGAAAGACATATGGAACGCTTTTCTCTTTTTAGGGTTCCGTACCTCAAAATGAATAAAAACCGGCCAAGCGCGAGTCGGACTCGCCTTGCAAGGGTTCCGTACATTACCCAATTTTTAACAGTGTATTTTATATGTTAAACGCGAGTGAATTGCCTTTAAAAAACCTGTAGGGATCGGTTCAAAAACTAAGTAATGTCCGACTCGCGCTTGACTACATAATTCTAATAGGTTTTTCTGTCATCTATATATTCTATTCTGTATATCTTTTCAAAATTTTAGACCCAGTAGTATCGGAGATAAAGCCCCCTTCCCCAAAATAAAACATTAAAATACAAAAAAATACCCCCCCCCCCCTTTATCTCCGAAACTACTGGGTCTAAATTTTGAAAATAAAATAAAATAAAATAGTTCTTTACCTATATAGACGTAAACCTAAAAATAGGGACCTGGAAATTGATTATAATTAACTTACCCCCTTTAATACCTCTTTAAATATTGATCGTAGCGAAAAAGTGTACAGAACCTTTTTTGTGGACAATTTTATGTTTAATATTTATGTAGAATATTGTTTTGCAACGGGCCACCGTTTACGAGTTATTTACGAAAAACTAAAAAAAAGTGACCTGTGAACTGATTGTAATTAACTTTCTTCCTTTAATATCGCTTGAAATATTGATCCTAGAGAAAAGTGTTCTAGATGTTTTTTGGAGGAAATTTTATGTAGATAGTTTATTCTTAAAAACCTATTTCGCTATGGGACACCGTTTACGAGTTATTTACAAAAAACTAAAAAGGGACTTTAAAATTGATTATAATTAACTTACCCGCTGCTTTGTCTTTTTGAATATTGATCCTAGCGAAAAGTGTACTGCATGTTTCTTGTAGGAAATTTTACGTTTATTATTTATGTATAAGATTTTTTTTTCTATGAGTCATAGTTTTTAAATTATTTACGAAAAAATAAAAACAAGGAACCTTAGAATTTAGTATAATTAACTTTCCCTCTTTATTATCTTTTTAAATATTGATCCCTGCAAAAAGTGTACTGAATCTTTTTTGTTCAAAATTTTGTGTAGATTATTATCGTCTAACAACATTTTTTGATATTGGCCACCGTTTATGAGTTATTTACGAAAACCTAAAAAACTGGACCTTAGAAGTGATTATAATTAAATTTCCCGCGTTAAAATCTCTTTTAATATTGATCCTAGCGAAAAATTGTACTGAATCTTTCTTGTAGGCAATTTTATGCATATTACTTATGTAATAGAACATTTTTTGCTATACACCACCGTTTAAGAGTTATTTACGAAAAACGAAAAAAACGGACCTTTAATGTCAAATATCTCACTTCCGGTCAAGATTTCGATCGAGCAACCGGATCGGATTCAGCGGGGTCTAATTAGGTTAAAAAACCCGGTTTCCAAAAAGTAATATGATTTGCCAGTCGCATCAAGAAGGAGAGCGATTTTGAATTTTTTTGTCTAGTCTAAATATCATTACTTATTCTGTGTACAGTGGAGAAAACGAATGAAATTATGCAATTTGATTTTGCTATTTTTAAATAAAGAGTAACTAAACAGTATTTTCCACAGTTGTTGGTAATGATACCATCTCTTACAATTTCTCTTCATGAACATTTTATGATACCTAACCTTCCAGTTTTCGCCCGAATTGATCAAAAAATTCACCAACTCCATTTACACCAACCAAATAGAAAACGGGTCCGTGTCCGAATTCGTGATCTCGAGTCCGGGTCCGCGTCCGGGTCCAGGTTCAGGTAGAAGTCGAATTCAAAATCTTGCTTGTTTTGCCAGTGGGGTAACTTGCTTAACAATCAATTAGAAAAAGACAAGTCGTCGAGGAGTTCCGTTCTGATCACCATCAGCAATACCACTTCATCAAATGCCACTGTTCTTAATGTAAATCCTTGTTTGCCTGATGAAAATACAAGAGTCACTATACAATGCCATTAAGATTTGTAGAGTTCCCTCGATTCCTTATGGATCCCATCATCAAAACTTGAGCTTCACGAAAATATGACTTAAAAATCTAACGTGCTTAACAAACATAACGAAGACACATCCCCAAACATGAGCTATGCGTCGTTGAAGAGTTCCATTCTGATCATCATCAGCAGTTTCACTTCATCAAATGTCACAATTCTGAATGTAAATGCTTGGTTTGTTTAAAATACACCAGTATCACTATATGTTAGGGTGGTTCAAAAAACATTTTTTTTTCCTAAGGGGCACCCCCTTATTTTGTTAGACTTATTATGTTGATAAATTGAGATTATAGTTGAGATAAATTAAGAAACTTGGTGTAAAAGTTTCTTAATTTATCTCAACTTTACTTCGTTTTTTTTAGCATTAGAAATTAGGTAAACAATCTTGATGTGTCGTCTGCTTTCATAAGTAATAGTTTTTGAATTTTGAAAAGCGTTTTTCAATTAAAAGACATGCTAAGATCGCTTACCTTCTTGCAAGTTCTTTCTAATGCTAAAAAAACGGACTATACAATGGGTAGGACATCAATTTTAAATGAGTTTGTATGAGTACCTCATTTTCTAAAATGAGGTGTTACAATGTCTTACTTCAAATGAGGTGAGGTACTAGCATATTTTCAGCGTCGACTATTCTATTAATCCAACGGGCCAATGGTGACAAAAATATTTAATAAATATACATATTAATGTATTCATCACTTCCTTTGTAAATTAATAAATAATAATAATTAAGGAGTGCAATTCTGGAGGTAGAAGGTAAGAATAGAACTTATAGGAGAAAGATCCCACATAGTAACTTAATTTGCTGCTTTTATGAAACTTTTTCTAATTTAGCTCTTTAGATTGTTAGATTGTTTTGTCCTCCTCCTTGCTACTTGATATAGTTTTAAATATAATAATCACTAGCGAGAGCGACCCGCTCCGGCTTCGCACGGGTTAACAAATTATACATACACCTAAACCTTCCTGAAGAATCACTCTATTGACAGGTGAAAACCGCATGAAAATCCGTCCAATCGTTTTTGAGTTTATCGCGAACATACAAACAAACACACATACAGACAGACGCGGCGGGGGACTTTGTTTCATAATATGTAGTGATATATTTCATAACCATAAAACTACCACATTTTTAACAAACTAAGGAGAACAAATTCAATATTTTCACAAGTCATTATTATATAGAAGTGACTAACTTACCACTTCAGATAATTTAACAGTAATATCATCAATATGATATTAAACAAAGCACCATTCGCTCCGGCCGCCGCCGGCTACATTTACATTTCATTTTTTCATGCAAAAGGCACCAAGGAAGATCCGCGGGTAAATTTAATGGCGAAAACGATGTCCATATTTTGTTATTTTGGTATAATTATAAGAATTATCACTAGGTATTAGGTATTAGAGAACTAAAATTAGCTACAGCGACGTACGAACGAACAAAATAAATAAAAATATGTCACAATCATAATTTGTCAGTCCGAAGTCGTTTATAAATAATGTTAATAAAAAGTATTTCAAATTCAAATCGTTATAATTTACATCTACATGTTTATTTTACCTATGCAAATTATACTTACTTTTTATTTAATAAACTTGAAACTTATTGAAATGATCATATATTGTGTACGCTACAGTATTATATTTCAATAATATTTTAGTCACTAAAGGATTACTGTTTATAAGCAAGCTTCGTAAATGCCTGTCTGGTATACAGAGTGCGTACCGCGATCCATGTTCGTCATGTTGCCTCCCTGTCACACTTACGTACAAATTTACAAGTGCAACAGAGAAGCAACACGACGAACTTCCTTTTGGTGACTGATTTCTCGCGCCATTTTGACAAGTAAGTTAGGATCAAAAAGGCTTAAGATGTATGAAAGCTTGCAGCGCTTACGCTTGTTGTCTTTCGTGTTTAATTTTTAACGTATTTTCGGTGGTGACGCGAGGCGATATTGAAGTACGGCGCGTGTCTGTCTTACTCCCTCTTTGGGTATTTCTAATTCATTGTTTCATTTTGAAAGGATTTTTGAGGTGTTGACGTCACAGCGAGGCAGTGAATGGTACAAACTCAACGCATTTCTCGGTGGACCTTTTGTCGTTGCAATAAGGTTTGTAGTTCGGCAGTTGACAGTGTGGGCCATTACTCGTTTCTTCATTTGAGACATTTTGAATTTTGTATGTCGGCGAGCAGGCGAGCACCTAGCGCCTCGTGCCATCCAGGGACTCTTTTGCAAGTTGTGAGGAGCGTTGAGTTTTTGAGGTTCGCGAGTGAATTTGAAAGGATAAGAGTTTTTTTGAAATTTGAAGTGTGTGAATGATTTGTGTGGCAAGAGGTGTTTGTGATGCGCGCGAGTAAATGAGTAAAATGAATAGAGGAGTGAAGTAAGACATTTTTGCGGTATGAAGTACTGCGACAAATTAACAAAATGAGTGGTACAAATGAGGTGCCTCGCGAGTGAGCGACTCAACACTAATTTCAACGTGGTTAAGCACCACCTTGTATAGTATACAAGGTGGTGCTTAACCACGTTGAAATTTTGTATGTTGTTTGAAACCCAACAAAAAGAGTAATTATGATTCAGAATTTTATTTAAAATATCTGGTTTCACACTATTTGCACATGTGATGTATAAGTTTTGAAGTAGAAAAACATTTTCTTTCAAAATAATATCTTTTAAATCACACTTTAAAATAATGTGAAAACTACTACTTACATAAAAATCAAAAAAATAGTAACTTATTTATTTTTTTGATTTCATACAATTTGAAAAATTTCAAAGTGTTTGAGCACCCCCTTGTAGTTAAGATTGCAAGATGCTTGGCGTATTTTGTCAACATAATAAGTGTAACAAAATGAGGGGGTGCCGCTTCTTCTAGCTAGAGTTTGAATTTTTCCCATACAAACGTGAACCACCCTTACAAGATTTGAAGAGTGCCCTCGATTCCTCATAAATCTCACCATCAGAACTGGGTTTTGACAAAGACGGAACCAATCTGTATGTATATACTTACAAGTTACAACTCAACTAAAAAAATATTTTTCAATATCGATCCCAAAATGACGGAGATATCAAACATTAAAAAACCGAATTAATATCTCCTTTTTAGGGTTCCGTAGCCAAATGGCAAAAAACGGAACCCTTATAGATTTGTCATGTCTGTCTGTCTGTCCGTCCGTATGTCACAGCCACTTTTTTCCGAAACTATAAGAACTGTTGAAACTTGGTAAGTAGATGTATTCTGTGAACCGCATTAAGATTTAAACACAAAAATAGAAAAAAAAAACAATAAATTTTGGGGGGGACCCCATACTTAGAACTGAAACTTAAAATGTCTTTTTCATTAAACCCATACGTGTGAAGTATCTATGGATAGGTCTTCAAAAATGATACAATACAATACAATACTTTTTATTGCACGCCTCACATACACTTAGTTTACAATAAATGGACAATAACATAAAAAAAGACAATAGAGGTAACAACAGGCGGTCTTATCGCTTATGATATTGAGGTTTCTAATATCATTTATTTCTAAACTGAATAGTTTGCGCGAGAGACACTTCCAAAGTGGTAAAATGTGTGCACCCTCTCCCCCTTTAACTTATAAAATAAATTTATTGTTTTTTTTTTCTATTTTTGTGTTTAAATCTTAATGCGGTTCACAGAATACATCTACTTACCAAGTTTCAACAGTTCTTATAGTTTCGGAAAAAAGTGGCTGTGACATACGGACGGACAGACAGACAGACATGACAAATCTATAAGGGTTCCGTTTTTTGCCATTTGGCTACGGAACCCTAAAAAGGAGATATTAATTCGGTTTTTTAATGTTTGATATCTCCGTCATTTTGGGATCGATATTGAAAAATATTTTTTTAGTTGAGTTGTAACTTGTAAGTATATACATACAGATTGGTTCCGTCTTTGTCAAAACCCAGTTCTGATGGTGAGATTTATGAGGAATCGAGGGCACTCTTCAAATCTTGTAAGGGTGGTTCACGTTTGTATGGGAAAAATTCAAACTCTAGCTAGAAGAAGCGGCACCCCCTCATTTTGTTACACTTATTATGTTGACAAAATACGCCAAGCATCTTGCAATCTTAACTACAAGGGGGTGCTCAAACACTTTGAAATTTTTCAAATTGTATGAAATCAAAAAAATAAATAAGTTACTATTTTTTTGATTTTTATGTAAGTAGTAGTTTTCACATTATTTGAAAGTGTGATTTAAAAGATATTATTTTGAAAGAAAATGTTTTTCTACTTCAAAACTTATACATCACATGTGCAAATAGTGTGAAACCAGATATTTTAAATAAAATTCTGAATCATAATTACTCTTTTTGTTGGGTTTCAAACAACATACAAAATTTCAACGTGGTTAAGCACCACCTTGTATACTATACAAGGTGGTGCTTAACCACGTTGAAATTAGTGTTGAGTCGCTCACTCGCGAGGCACCTCATTTGTACCACTCATTTTGTTAATTTGTCGCAGTACTTCATACCGCAAAAATGTCTTACTTCACTCCTCTATTCATTTTACTCATTTACTCGCGCGCATCACAAACACCTCTTGCCACACAAATCATTCACACACTTCAAATTTCAAAAAAACTCTTATCCTTTCAAATTCACTCGCGAACCTCAAAAACTCAACGCTCCTCACAACTTGCAAAAGAGTCCCTGGATGGCACGAGGCGCTAGGTGCTCGCCTGCTCGCCGACATACAAAATTCAAAATGTCTCAAATGAAGAAACGAGTAATGGCCCACACTGTCAACTGCCGAACTACAAACCTTATTGCAACGACAAAAGGTCCACCGAGAAATGCGTTGAGTTTGTACCATTCACTGCCTCGCTGTGACGTCAACACCTCAAAAATCCTTTCAAAATGAAACAATGAATTAGAAATACCCAAAGAGGGAGTAAGACAGACACGCGCCGTACTTCAATATCGCCTCGCGTCACCACCGAAAATACGTTAAAAATTAAACACGAAAGACAACAAGCGTAAGCGCTGCAAGCTTTCATACATCTTAAGCCTTTTTGATCCTAACTTACTTGTCAAAATGGCGCGAGAAATCAGTCACCAAAAGGAAGTTCGTCGTGTTGCTTCTCTGTTGCACTTGTAAATTTGTACGTAAGTGTGACAGGGAGGCAACATGACGAACATGGATCGCGGTACGCACTCTGTATACCAGACAGGCATTTACGAAGCTTGCTTATAAACAGTAATCCTTTAGTGACTAAAATATTATTGAAATATAATACTGTAGCGTACACAATATATGATCATTTCAATAAGTTTCAAGTTTATTAAATAAAAAGTAAGTATAATTTGCATAGGTAAAATAAACATGTAGATGTAAATTATAACGATTTGAATTTGAAATACTTTTTATTAACATTATTTGTAAACGACTTCGGACTGACAAATTATGATTGTGACATATTTTTATTTATTTTGTTCGTTCGTACGTCGCTGTAGCTAATTTTAGTTCTCTAATACCTAATACCTAGTGATAATTCTTATAATTATACCAAAATAACAAAATATGGACATCGTTTTCGCCATTAAATTTACCCGCGGATCTTCCTTGGTGCCTTTTGCATGAAAAAATGAAATGTAAATGTAGCCGGCGGCGGCCGGAGCGAATGGTGCTTTGTTTAATATCATATTGATGATATTACTGTTAAATTATCTGAAGTGGTAAGTTAGTCACTTCTATATAATAATGACTTGTGAAAATATTGAATTTGTTCTCCTTAGTTTGTTAAAAATGTGGTAGTTTTATGGTTATGAAATATATCACTACATATTATGAAACAAAGTCCCCCGCCGCGTCTGTCTGTATGTGTGTTTGTTTGTATGTTCGCGATAAACTCAAAAACGATTGGACGGATTTTCATGCGGTTTTCACCTGTCAATAGAGTGATTCTTCAGGAAGGTTTAGGTGTATGTATAATTTGTTAACCCGTGCGAAGCCGGAGCGGGTCGCTCTCGCTAGTGATTATTATATTTAAAACTATATCAAGTAGCAAGGAGGAGGACAAAACAATCTAACAATCTAAAGAGCTAAATTAGAAAAAGTTTCATAAAAGCAGCAAATTAAGTTACTATGTGGGATCTTTCTCCTATAAGTTCTATTCTTACCTTCTACCTCCAGAATTGCACTCCTTAATTATTATTATTTATTAATTTACAAAGGAAGTGATGAATACATTAATATGTATATTTATTAAATATTTTTGTCACCATTGGCCCGTTGGATTAATAGAATAGTCGACGCTGAAAATATGCTAGTACCTCACCTCATTTGAAGTAAGACATTGTAACACCTCATTTTAGAAAATGAGGTACTCATACAAACTCATTTAAAATTGATGTCCTACCCATTGTATAGTCCGTTTTTTTAGCATTAGAAAGAACTTGCAAGAAGGTAAGCGATCTTAGCATGTCTTTTAATTGAAAAACGCTTTTCAAAATTCAAAAACTATTACTTATGAAAGCAGACGACACATCAAGATTGTTTACCTAATTTCTAATGCTAAAAAAAACGAAGTAAAGTTGAGATAAATTAAGAAACTTTTACACCAAGTTTCTTAATTTATCTCAACTATAATCTCAATTTATCAACATAATAAGTCTAACAAAATAAGGGGGTGCCCCTTAGGAAAAAAAAATGTTTTTTGAACCACCCTAACATATAGTGATACTGGTGTATTTTAAACAAACCAAGCATTTACATTCAGAATTGTGACATTTGATGAAGTGAAACTGCTGATGATGATCAGAATGGAACTCTTCAACGACGCATAGCTCATGTTTGGGGATGTGTCTTCGTTATGTTTGTTAAGCACGTTAGATTTTTAAGTCATATTTTCGTGAAGCTCAAGTTTTGATGATGGGATCCATAAGGAATCGAGGGAACTCTACAAATCTTAATGGCATTGTATAGTGACTCTTGTATTTTCATCAGGCAAACAAGGATTTACATTAAGAACAGTGGCATTTGATGAAGTGGTATTGCTGATGGTGATCAGAACGGAACTCCTCGACGACTTGTCTTTTTCTAATTGATTGTTAAGCAAGTTACCCCACTGGCAAAACAAGCAAGATTTTGAATTCGACTTCTACCTGAACCTGGACCCGGACGCGGACCCGGACTCGAGATCACGAATTCGGACACGGACCCGTTTTCTATTTGGTTGGTGTAAATGGAGTTGGTGAATTTTTTGATCAATTCGGGCGAAAACTGGAAGGTTAGGTATCATAAAATGTTCATGAAGAGAAATTGTAAGAGATGGTATCATTACCAACAACTGTGGAAAATACTGTTTAGTTACTCTTTATTTAAAAATAGCAAAATCAAATTGCATAATTTCATTCGTTTTCTCCACTGTACACAGAATAAGTAATGATATTTAGACTAGACAAAAAAATTCAAAATCGCTCTCCTTCTTGATGCGACTGGCAAATCATATTACTTTTTGGAAACCGGGTTTTTTAACCTAATTAGACCCCGCTGAATCCGATCCGGTTGCTCGATCGAAATCTTGACCGGAAGTGAGATATTTGACATTAAAGGTCCGTTTTTTTCGTTTTTCGTAAATAACTCTTAAACGGTGGTGTATAGCAAAAAATGTTCTATTACATAAGTAATATGCATAAAATTGCCTACAAGAAAGATTCAGTACAATTTTTCGCTAGGATCAATATTAAAAGAGATTTTAACGCGGGAAATTTAATTATAATCACTTCTAAGGTCCAGTTTTTTAGGTTTTCGTAAATAACTCATAAACGGTGGCCAATATCAAAAAATGTTGTTAGACGATAATAATCTACACAAAATTTTGAACAAAAAAGATTCAGTACACTTTTTGCAGGGATCAATATTTAAAAAGATAATAAAGAGGGAAAGTTAATTATACTAAATTCTAAGGTTCCTTGTTTTTATTTTTTCGTAAATAATTTAAAAACTATGACTCATAGAAAAAAAAATCTTATACATAAATAATAAACGTAAAATTTCCTACAAGAAACATGCAGTACACTTTTCGCTAGGATCAATATTCAAAAAGACAAAGCAGCGGGTAAGTTAATTATAATCAATTTTAAAGTCCCTTTTTAGTTTTTTGTAAATAACTCGTAAACGGTGTCCCATAGCGAAATAGGTTTTTAAGAATAAACTATCTACATAAAATTTCCTCCAAAAAACATCTAGAACACTTTTCTCTAGGATCAATATTTCAAGCGATATTAAAGGAAGAAAGTTAATTACAATCAGTTCACAGGTCACTTTTTTTTAGTTTTTCGTAAATAACTCGTAAACGGTGGCCCGTTGCAAAACAATATTCTACATAAATATTAAACATAAAATTGTCCACAAAAAAGGTTCTGTACACTTTTTCGCTACGATCAATATTTAAAGAGGTATTAAAGGGGGTAAGTTAATTATAATCAATTTCCAGGTCCCTATTTTTAGGTTTACGTCTATATAGGTAAAGAACTATTTTATTTTATTTTATTTTCAAAATTTAGACCCAGTAGTTTCGGAGATAAAGGGGGGGGGGGTATTTTTTTGTATTTTAATGTTTTATTTTGGGGAAGGGGGCTTTATCTCCGATACTACTGGGTCTAAAATTTTGAAAAGATATACAGAATAGAATATATAGATGACAGAAAAACCTATTAGAATTATGTAGTCAAGCGCGAGTCGGACATTACTTAGTTTTTGAACCGATCCCTACAGGTTTTTTAAAGGCAATTCACTCGCGTTTAACATATAAAATACACTGTTAAAAATTGGGTAATGTACGGAACCCTTGCAAGGCGAGTCCGACTCGCGCTTGGCCGGTTTTTATTCATTTTGAGGTACGGAACCCTAAAAAGAGAAAAGCGTTCCATATGTCTTTCGTAGAAAATTTTATATCGATTATTTATTTACAAGAACATTAAGAACTTATTTTGCTATGAGGCTTATTTTACGAGTCATTTGCGAAATCCTAAAAATAGGGACCTGGAAATTGATTATAATTAACTTACCCCCTTTAATATCTCTTTAAATATTGATCGTAGCGAAAAAGTGTACAGAACCTTTTTTGTGGACAATTTTATGTAGAATATTGTTTTGCAACGGGCCACCGTTTACGAGTTATTTACGAAAAACTAAAAAAAGTGACCTGTGAACTGATTGTAATTAACTTTCTTCCTTTAATATCGCTTGAAATATTGATCCTAGAGAAAAGTGTTCTAGATGTTTTTTGGAGGAAATTTTATGTAGATAATTTATTTTTAAAAACCTATTTCGCTATGGGACACCGTTTACGAGTTATTTACAAAAAACTAAAAAGGGACTTTAAAATTGATTATAATTAACTTACCCGCTGCTTTGTCTTTTTAAATATTGATCCTAGCGAAAAGTGTTCTGCATGTTTCTTGTAGGAAATTTTACGTTTATTATTTATGTATAAGTTTTTATTTTGCTATGAGTCATACTTTTCAAATTATTAACGAAAAAATAAAAACAAGGAACCTTAGAATTTATTATAATTAACTTTCCCTCTTTATTATCTTTTTAAATATTGATCCCTGCGAAAAGTATACTGAATCTTTTTTGTTCAAAATTTTGTGTAGATTATTAACGTCTAACAACATTTTTTGATATTGGCCACCGTTTATGAGTTATTTACGAAAACCTAAAAAACGGGACCTTAGAAGTGATTATAATTAAATTTCCCGCGTTAAAATCTCTTTGAATATTGATCCTAGCGAAAAATTGTACTGAATCTTTCTTGTAGGCAATTTTATGCAGAATACTTATGTTATAGAACATTTTTTGCTATGTGCCACCGTTTAAGAGTTATTTACGAAAAACGAAAAAAAGGGACCTTTAATGTCAAATATCTCACTTCCGGTCAAGATTTCGATCGAGCAACCGGCAAATTCGGATTCAGCGGGATCTAATTAGGTTAAAAAACCCGGTTGCCAAAAAGTTATATGCTTTGCCAGTCGAAATAGATTTTATGAAAAATATGACCAGTCTAATTACTATATATGTTCAGAATATTATTTGAATAAACTTAGGATAGGATACTTAGGATAGGAAATAAATGTGTGTTTTTATATCTTTAAACCCAATTACTAAGTAGACTGCACATACATTAAAGTCACATTAAAATTCCATTTTGCGAAATAGAGATTTCAACCTTTAACTTTGCAAAAGTAGATAATTGAAATATTCTAAAAGCAATAAAAATAGATTAGGTTAGATTCGAGCTACAATGACATTAGTTTGGGTTCAAGGCAAGGTTGCAGGGCCTCAACAAGGGAAAAAAGGGGGAGGGACTGTTGGCCTGGCTCAGTGAGCCAGAACTGACCCACTTATCCCTACTACTGCCGTAAGCAGGTAATGAATTCCCAATGTATTAAGTTTAGGTTTAATAAATTATAAATATATTTTATTAATAACATAATAATATACAAATATGTATAAGCATAAAGTAATAAATAAGCCTACAGCTATTAATAATGTCCGTAATCTGTATAATCCCAAAATACGGATCCCTCGTATGTGGATGCTGCTTACATAATCTCGTCTGTCAAGGTGTTTCGGCAGGAAAGGCCTTGGCAGACTTATAAATTCCTGAAATGAGGGTTCATACCTACCGACTAGAATTGGTTTCATGGTGGTATCAGATGGGTTACTGTACGGTAACCGATGGTCATCTTGCTTATAATCTCGTCTGCCAAGGTGTTTCGGCAGGAAAAACCTTGGCAGACTTATATATTTCTAAAATGGGGGTTCATATCTACCAACTGGAATTGGTTTCATGGTGGTATCAGATGGGTTAGTGTAGGGTAACCGATGCCGACCTTGCTTACATAATCTCGTCTGCCATGGTGTTACGGCAGGAAAAGCCTTGGCAGACTTATATATTCCTGAAATGAGGGTTCATACCTACCGACTGGAATTGGTTTCATGGCGGTATCAGATGGGTTAGTGTACGGTAACCGATGATCATCTTGTTTATAATCTCGTCTGCCAAGGTGTTTCGGCAGGAAAAACCTTGGCAGACTTATATATTCCTAAAATGGGGGTTCGTACCTACCGACTGGAATTGGTTTCATGGTGGTATCAGATGGGTTAGTGTAGGGTAACCGATGCCGACCTTGCTTACATAATCTCGTCTGCCAAGGTGTTTCGGCAGGAAAAGCCTTGGCAGACTTATATATTCCTGACATGAGGGTTCATACCTACCGACTGGAATTGGTTTCATGGTGGTATCAGATGGGTTAAATTAGGGGTCCCGCTGGCCACCTTTGAGAGCGTCTGCCAAGCACTTCCGGCAAAAAAAATACTGGCAGACTTCGCTTTTATGTGTCTACATGTAAATTTCTAACTGCTGCCATAACTATTATTTCGGTATCAGATGGGTTAAATCAGCCCCCTTTTTTCGCACCGGAAGTGGCCTTCTTTTTCGTACTTTCGGCAAGTTCCGCCGTGGCAGACTATCGAATTCGGACTTAGCATCACTTTTATGGTTTCCCATTGTGTATTTCATCGTGGTATCAAGTCGGTTAGAAAATTTGCGGCCGGCTCTTCTACTATCATCAATAATCCTCATCATTTATGTTTGTTACTCCATATCTCCGTCATTACTGGACCGATTTTAAAAATTCTTTTTTTTGATTGCATGTATATGCATACAGATTGGTCCCGTTTTTGTCAAAATCCAGTTCTTATGATGGGATCCATGAGGAATCGACGGAACTCCTCAAATCTTAAAAGCATACATATAGTGATTTTTGTGTTTTTATCAACAAATCAAGCATATACATTCAAAAACGTGACATTTAATGAAGTGGAACTGCTGATGATGATCAGAACGGAACTCTTCAACGACGCATAGTTCACGTTTGGCGATTTGTCCTCTTCGTTATGTTTGTTAAGCAAGTTTAGTTTTTAAGCCACATTTCTGTCAAGCTCGAGTTCTGATGATGGGATCCATAAGGAATCGAGGGAACTCCTCCAATTTTAAAGGCATGCGTATAGAGATTTTTGTATTTTCATCAGAAAATCAAGCATTTTCATTAAAAATTGTCGCATTTGATGAAGTGGAACTGCTGATGATGATCAGAACGGAACTCTTCAACGACGCATAGTTCACGTTTGGCGATTTGTCCTCTTCGTTATGTTTGTTAAGCAAGTTTAGTTTTTATGCCACATTTCTGTCAAGCTCGAGTTCTGATGATGGGATCCATAAGGAATCGAGGGAACTCCTCAAATCTTAAAGGCATACGTATAGAATTTTTTGTATTTTCATCATAAAATCAAGCATTTACATTAAAAACTGTCGCATTTGATGAAGTGGAACTGCTGATGATGATCAGAACAGAACTCTTCAACGACGCATAGTACATGTTTGGTGATTTCGAATTTCGATTTTGACTTGGACTGGGACCCGGACTCATAACCGGATCCGGTTCGGACCCGGACTCGGACTCGGACTCGGACCCGGACTCGGACCCGGACTCGGACCCGGACTCGGACCCGGACTCGGACTCGGACTCGGACCCGGACCCGGACCCGGACTTGGACCGGGACTCGGACCCGGACTCTGACAAAGAGATCCGGACCTTGACCCGGAAAACCATGATACCTAAACTAAATAAACCACTATGATTACCTACCATAAAATGTGGGTATGATGATGCCAAACCCCTCCCGCTCAAACTCCCGTACACCGCACCGCATGCGCCGTTAAGTGGGTTAGGTTAGATTTGAACTGCGATCCTCACAGAACCGAACAAAAGTGGGTTAGGTTTGGTTAGAACTGCGAGTCTTACAGAAACGAAATGCTACTAGAAAAGTGGGTTTGATTAGGTTCGAACTGCGATCCTCACAGAACCGAACTGCTATCAGAGAAGTGGGTTAGGTTAGGCTAGAACTACGACCCTTACGGAAACGAAATGCTACTAGAAAGTACTGGTTTTACCTTCTTTTCTACATAGTGCACCATCTACCATAATCTTTCACCGGGCTCCATAGAAGTCGGTTTTTTTTTCTTAAAAATTATTTCTAATGCTAACAAAAACAAACTATAACTCCACAGTACAATGGATTCAGTCGATCGACCAAATACCGCAATGTAACGAATATTGCATGTGCAAGTTCTTGAACCATCTAAATGGAGCTTTAGACGCATTTAGTACATAAAGGGACATTTATACGTAATTTACTATCCCGACGAGTATAAAAATGTATTTAAAAAAATAACTATAGCTTGGACACTTGAATAGTGTAAAGCTACATGGGAAATATGATATCAAATTCCAGTTCAGAGTTATTACTTAATATACAACTATTCGCGCTAATGGAATCAATGTTACTTTTCTCACCAAGCATTTAATCGCTACCATTAAGT
The DNA here is from genome assembly GCF_963556715.1 of Cydia fagiglandana. Lineage (NCBI taxonomy): Eukaryota > Metazoa > Arthropoda > Insecta > Lepidoptera > Tortricidae > Cydia > Cydia fagiglandana. Next base: position 17,010,645 of record NC_085940.1, read on the forward strand.
GTAGTGTGTAATGTATTTAATACAACTTTAATCTTTATTGAATTGATACTTTAAAACAGTATTTCTGGATGATTGCGCATGGAGCAGATAGTAAACACTTTAATGTTATGTGTTGCAGCTATATCGGCTTTAAACCATTAGTATTGGCATGCGGGCAATCTCTAATTACATCTGCCACATAAAATCGTCAAAACAACTGCTACTAATGACATCTTATCGCTAACTTGTACGCGTGTATTTTTAATAGAACTGCACATTGAAACAAGACGTAGGTATAGTAACTACTATGACTACTATGTCACAATTATATGACACGATTACGACGTAGGTACCATGACACGAATATAAAATATTTTTTTTTAATTTACCCCTAATTAATAGAGACTAATTAAATTGGAAAAATAAAACTTTTTAGTAAAACACGAAAGTTAATTCGTTTGGGTCTATTCTATACTAACTGCCCGTATATTATAATAATATGAGGTCTTAACATTTTGTTTGTCGTAGGTACTTATTTTTCCACCGGAACATGTATGATGGCCGTTCTGAAATTCTGCAATATTACCAACGTACATCAAAGCGGCGCTAGTGTTTTAACCAATACTACTACGCTACGCTACTACAGTGTACTACGCTAGTGTTTTAATGACTTTAGTTTCACATTTCGCCACAACACGTATTATTCAAGAATTTTATGTAGAGCCAAACCAATCATAAATTTCGATTCGATATGATTCTTTTATTTTTACATTTGATATGACTGTCTCTATTACATAGATAGTCATTAATTGATTATTAAAGTATATCCGTGTTTTTGTTACAGGTAATATTGATCGTTGATAAGAAATTTGCGTGCGTTCACGTTGTGACGACAACGTTGGAAATAGAAGAGCAACGGATGATACGGTAATTTCTACTATCAATATTTTTTAAAATAAATACCCACAGATCTGCAATAACTCTTACGCCAGGTACTTACTTAATTGAAGTGTACAAAAAGAAAGCCATCACGTACAGTCAGCGTCATATAGTAGGTAGCATCCAAATTATTCAAATTGTTTGGTACACCTTATAATATGTCTGGCGTACCAAACTATTTGAATACTTTGGATACATACTATATGACGCTGACTGTATCTATATGAACTTATCATGAATTCGAAATAGGCAGACAATTTTGGAAAATCGTAAAAATAAGGGACATTATATTACACACCATTTTTAGCGGGAGTTATAGAAAAAGCGTTCTCCCTAGGGAGTTATGAAGTTTCTAGTGCCATCATTAACAGTTTTTTGTCTTTATACTTAATTTTTGTATCGCAAGTGTAATGAAAAACATTGTGTTTAACTCGGGGCGTAATAATATTGCAAACTCGAGTCTACAAATCGCTCCGGCAAGCCCTCGCGATTTAACTTACTCTCGTTTGCAATATTCAACTTACGCCCCATGTTGCACAATACTATTCCATCGTATTTTCACCAAAACGTACGAACGTGTCTAGCTCTCAAAAAGTACTGAGGTTGGCCGAAGCAGCATGACAAATACGAACGTTTCCGAGGAAATACGATGGAAAACAATTATGCATTAATTACATTTGTAGGTAAAGGTATCATATCATGTTCATGCGGCACGCTATAATAATACTCCTGCAAGGTAAATTTACCTTGTTGCAAAGTTAATGTCTGAGAGCCCTAATAAGTTCGCGACACTGCATTTCCATTGTGCGCCAGATCGTGTGATATGTATGAATTATGACAGGCGCGGTTATTGTGCTGTCTGGTGGCTAGATCGCTAGATAATGCTGCTTTATTCGTCTAGCCAGGGACAAGAAAATGTAGACTGCCTAGTGCTAATATTTAATTACACAAACGGTTCTACCGCGATATAATTTCATTGTTTTTACCTTTAATTCTGACGTTTCAGCTGAGTTGCACCAGCTGTGGTCACGGAAAGACTGACGTCCCAACAAATGTCAGCGGAGATATTAATAAAACACCACTAAACTACCCGAAATTAGTTTATAAAAATGTTCGGGGTAGACAATGAAATTGCAGCTACCCGTTAAAGTTGAATGTTTATAACAATGAAAACAAAAACAATGAAATTATATCGCGGTAGACCCGTTTGTGTAATTGAATATGTGTACAAAACGCGAGAGTATAAAGTGTTATATTGCCTAGTGCTAAATCAAGCTAGGGGTCTAAGTTTTATACTAATCAGGCCTGAGACCCACAGATAACTTAAATACTAATGGATGACTCACATTAGACCGGGCCGTGTCCGACTCGGAGCTTCCGGCGCATCGTTTTCTATGGAAAGCGTCACGTGATCGCCTGTCATGTCATAGAAACGTAAGCTCCGGAAGCGCCGGCCCGGACACTGCCCGGTCTAACGTGAGTCGTCCTTAAAGTGAGAATGTATGGAGAATTGATACACATTTGAGCTCCCATAGTCTCACTAGCTGTTGTTGTTTGAAAAGTCATACAAAATTTACGGCTTGTAAGCCTCTTCAAGTAAATTACAAAATATCTCTAAAAATTTAGAAAAACATTATGACATTATGAGCTGTTGTGTATTAAATAATATAGGATACGGATGAGCATCAATTTTGAAAAGATTAACCAATAGGAGTAAGAATAGCGTCTGTACCTATACCTGACCGCTGGCAACGTGGTTTTCGTGAACGCTTCATAAGGCGAAATCGGTGTGAGGTACTTACTCGTATTCTACGTATTGGCCTGAGATGTGGCGTGGTGGCTCAATCTACAACAATGGCTATGAACGCTTGATTAACAGTCTTTCTTCCTTTTCTTGTCTCTGGTCTGGCTAATGTTGGAGCTCATTCCTAATTGGGTTGTGAATGTGTCTGTTTGGTATTGTTTCAAGCTATGGGAGTCACGTTTAGCAAATAGGGCCCTTTCACATTATGCTACACCATACTTATACAATATGACTGTATTCCATGAGTATGATACAATAGCAAGGCAGCCATATAATTTGATTTCCAACGGCCTGTTTATTTTACTAGAGGAGCTAGTGCTGCACTCTGGCGGTAGAACATTGCAGTACTAATACTACCCCCTATTGCAACTTGACAATATACTTTTCACCACACCAGCTCGGAAAGGCTTACTTTGCACTTCGAAAACTGATAGCAAAGTTGCATTTTATTCACATTTTAGTTAGTTTCTTATGTTTGCTGGTAGAATTGACTTTTAAATGATGATTTTGGATGACAAATATTTAATAACATTGATTTGGATTTGATTTGATTTGATTTTGTTTGATATTTTACATTTAAAATTTGCTTCGGGTTGGTGTGGTGAAAAATGTTGTGTTTCACTCGGGGGCAAATTTTGTTTAACCCTCGTGCTTTGAAATCCTTGCAACGCTCAAGATTCCATTTTTCGAACCACTCGCTACGCTCGTGGTTCAATTTTGGAATCTTTCGCTTGCTCGGGTATCAATATTAGCACGAGCGGTTAAACAACAACTTTGCCCCCTTGTAAAACAAATAACTATTGCAAAACTACTCTAGCCACCAGCGGTCTCATACAATTTAGTCCGGACGGACGGTAAAGTTCCCGTAACGTATGCTTACCATCACTTAATTTTATTATTATTATCTGTGATCTGAGCGTTTATAATGTAACGGCCAACGGGCTGTGCGCGCGTCGATGCGCGGTCATCCCCCGCGGCGTGACCCGCTGATTCATCTCGTATCTGGGTTAACTGCATCGGACCTACCTCAAGGGGTTATCATCTATCCTTTTTCGGATACTTTCTGCTGTGAGGGATAGGTATGTTTAAATGTTACCCTGATTACTTATGGATAATTTACATTGATATTCTCTATGCACGTCGTTTATATAAATACTTCGCATATGTGCAGTGGATAAGTAACCTTACGCCTTCTACTCTGGGGTAACAAATAGTATGGTATTAGGAATATATGAGATATCCTGTTTGATACTTCACGTAGGTATGTCTTAATAGCGGTAATGCAGAAAACGAGTAGGTTTCTAAGAATAATATTTAGGTCGCTTCCCTAACTACCACCATATGTCTAATTGAAGCAAAATGTTCTGCGGTGGCGACCTCAATATGATCGTATATAGAGATCTCTTTTAAAATACTATAAACCCATACATTTCGTTCCGAATAAGTGGGTCATTCATGCATTTTTTTTAATAAAACTTGCAAATCTTGACACTGATCTTAGATTAACTGCAATAAAAATTAGTACACCTATGTTTTTATGGTACACATAATATAAATTACAAATACTTTGTAAAAAAATTCCTGTATCCGCTAAGTGGCATGTCGACGTATGTCTATCTATTCGGTCCCTAACATACATGAATCTCATAAATTGGCAGTATTTCCCGCTAGAGGGCAGTGACCTTTAGTCCATTCGTGGCTAACTGTTTCAGATTTTACCTATTTTAGACATAGTTATCCGTGTCATAGGCTTATTCGTATGCCTACGGGCGTGATATGATATCGCTTGAATCAACGCGTACGTCATTAGGTCAAAAGCGTTCGGGTCGAGTTAAACTGGTGTCTTTTCTGTGGACATTACAAAAGTAAAGGATTTGGATACATTTTTCTAAAACGTTAACTATCCAAACTTTAAGAAATAGAAGAATCTAACATGCTTTTAACGATAAAGTTCGAAAATTAGGCAGAGCTCAAAGAGGGTGCAGAAGTGTTAGGGAAGGCAACGCACATCATGTAAAAACGGGGATGACAATTGACAATTATGATGATCGATATACCGTTATATTTTTAAATTATAGATATCAAAAGAAAGGAATTTTAAGATGCTGACAAGTCTTATTCAAATATTTTGCACTTGTACTAACCTCTATTCGTGGTATTGTCATTAGCAAACTAAACACGTATGAATCAGTGGTGTTCAAATAACACTGACATTTCGGTTCTAAGAACTTATGGACGTTACGAGACACTTGTTTTTTTATTCATTCATCAATTTCATCATTCATTACCAATACATATCGGGTGGAAGAGAATGAGGAACTTTTATTCAAACGGGGAATTGTTTCGTCTACGGTCATTTCTCCATACAAACGTACTCGACTGTTTCCTCCGTGAGTTTTGATGTTAGAGCGAATGTGAAAACGGTCTTTTATAACATTGTTGCTTTTATTTTTTGAGTTGAGTGGATTGAGTCTGTACGGTATGCGTTAAAGTGTTACCGACCATCTTTTTGCTCTGCACTTCCACGAAACAATTAATTAATTATTAATGACACGATCGTACAAGGTAAACGTACCTGTGTTTGTACACTCCTCTGTTTCGTAAACATTCCAAAAATATTACAGGCAGTAATGTCCAAATCAAATGAAAACAGCGATAAGTTCTCGTACCTTCAATATTACATACATACATCATAAAAAATATATCTTAGAATTAAAAACTAAACAAGTAACCGTAAAAAATATTTTTTATACATACTTTTGCCGACTGTACTTTCTCTCCTTGACATGTCTATCAAGTACTTGTCGAGACCTTTCAAATGAGCCTAAACTCAATGTGTTTATGTTTTTACATCGAATAAGAGTTCATTTTGCTACCTTCCGACTGCATCATTAGATCAGCTACATGCTAGCGTATTATTGCATTGTCATCGGAAATATGAAAGTATGCGAAATTTCAGCTCCATCGTACACCCGGCGGAACCCGGAAGTGGTTCAATTCTAGATTTGAAGCACCATATATACAAAGAGATATAGGCAGGTATATACGCAGAGAAACTAAATAAAAATGTGTAAAAAGCTAAAAACGCATTATGGCTGCGATGCGACGCGTTGGGTACGCAACCCTGTAATGTCAGGGGGCCGGCCGCGGAACCGCCGAAACTTGACACCCTTCGGCCAAAACTTCTCCTTGATTTCATTCAGTCGGAACGCTCACCACAAAAGAATTAAAATTCGCATTGTGTTGACTTTGGACTATAGTTGGATGGTTTTACGGTACCCAAAGCTATATTCATCACCAAGCTTAAACGGAGTTGGGCGAGACATGTTGCTAGGCAGAGTGATGGCAGGTGGACCAAAATGTTGACGGTCCGTTATTGGCACGTTGAGTGGATCACATTCGGAAAATCACGGGGCACTTTTGGATGAGACTATTAGCTCGGGACCGGGATAAGTGGCGTACACGAAGAGAGGCCTATGCTCAGCAGTGGGCGACTCAGCCTCATCAGATCATTCTAGAATGATGATGATGATGAAGGCATATATTATTACAAATATTGGTGCATTCGCCCAATCTGACAATCCGTCTTTCTTCTTTACTCCTCGGACAAATCGCGTGATTGGTCGTACATGTGCAATATGCATCCCAAATGTCTTCTTTAGTTGAGTCAGCTTTCTTCTGCTTTTTTCTTAAGATATGGATAGAGGACGCTCGTAGCGACGAAGTCGTTGAACACTACTTGCAATACCATTCCATATTCATTGAATAGTTGTTTAGTTGTGACAGGGAAACGACAAGATCCTGAATAATTCTTCTATATATCGAGCCAACCTTTGAAGGTTTTGCTTGCAGTCTGCTTTTGCAAATATAGTTTAGTTTCCGTGTGATTTTTTAGGCATTTTGATTAATTCCCTTGATTGTAAAAATTAAATATATGTACTTACTAGGGGCTCACAGATTACCTACGCCTCGGCTAGTCTGTGGCCATGAGTAAGCCCATTCATAATAATAAAAAAAAAAACCAGTTCGCCGGACGGTATCAGCCTGTCAGTTTATTAACGCAATAGGTGACAGTTCCGAACAACTGACAGGCTGATATCGTCCGGCGAACTGGTAATCTGTAGGCTCCTTATTAAAAACTACAATTTGCGCTAGACTCCTCTTAACATACTAGTACATACATACACTCGAAAAGCAAATCGCTTTCCGTCTTCGTCGAAGTTCACTTTTAAACCTCGATAAATATTCTATATCGCGTGGGTTTTCCCGCTGTCCATCGGTCTTGCATAATCAATGTCTGTGTCTCACAAACGTGCCACTGATCGCATCACTGAATCATTCACGGGTAGGGTTGCTATACAGTATGTATCAGAACGAAAGGCAAAGAAAGAGACCCATTAATGATTAGGTCATACTAAGCAACTTTTACTATGGGACCAACCCCGAAAACGCGGAAAAAAATGGATGTTTCATACATATTGCTGGTCTGATGTTGAAATTTCCTATGAGAGAGTCAATTTTTTTCCACTGTTTCAATTGTTTTCGGGGTTGGTCCCATAGTAAAAGTTGCATGCTCAGTATGGCCTAAACATTAATGAGTCTCTTTCTTTGCCTTTCGTTCTGGTACATACTGTATGAATAAATGTGATATCCTGAGACAAAATCCGGACATCACCCTAAAAATCCTGACATATCCTGGATGATTATTTCTTTAAAGAATACGCCCATTAAATCCCTTGTTCCAAATCATTTTATGAGCCACTATAGCCGCTTAATTCCCTACAATACGCTGTAACTACAGCATAACCTTTCCTTTCTTCCCACCGCTCCAAATGTTGATCTAGCTTCTAATGGTTACTTGAAGTTTCTCAGGAATCCGAGTCCCCCCCCTAAGTCCCCCCGCAATCTTGACAAAGGACTAAAAGTCCTGACATAGCAAGGGAAATCCTGACGTATGTCAACCCTACACGGGGAGTTATTCCAGAAACTAACAGGGTTGTATCTATACTCACGGTCTTGAAGAGTTAAAGATTACAAGAGTGAGAAAAAAAAACCTACCGTTTAGTGGATGCCTCTCGCTCATGCACCATTGCCAGCAGACCTAGACTTTACGGGCCTCAAAGTCAAATTATTATAGAATCGTGATGTAAAAAAGTAACCTTTTTTAAATAAAGTTTATATGTAGAAATGCAAAATTTTACGCCCACAAATTTGCAAACAGATAAACAATACCCAAGTATACTAAAAAATCTTATCGGGGAATTTCGTATTATACGCATCGACATTAAAATGTTAATCGACATTTACGTTAAGTACTGACCATTATTACGGTACTGTGTTTTACTATTTAGTACTTATTAGAATGTTTTACTATTAGTGCTAGTGGCACCGATTAATAGTGCCGGCTTTCTGTGAATTCTGTGACTAGATGTTAATTTTCGTAACCGTTATTTTTATATTGTGCTTCTCTATCTTATTTCCCTACAAGAAGTAGGTAAGTAGTTAAGTACTAAAGTAAGATTTATTTAATACTAATTAAAGAGAATAGGTCAGCTGGACAATAATTGTTTATTAAATATATGACCAGCAATAAAACTGGTCACTTTATATGGAAATGCTATGCAAAACGACCATTTTTCATTGTTTTTAAGTGTTCCTCTTACTTTAGTACCTGCCTACTTAAAAGCAATACGTCTTCATAAATACCAGTGAGGGATAATTACATGACAAGCAATCAAGAAGTAAAAATAACTTCGACTAGAGTGCTACTTTGTAGCAACCCTCCTTTTCTCGCATACCAGAAAGAAATGAGAAGGTTGTATACATAAACAAAGTTAAAAGAATGTATGTGGCAATTTTAGCACCTAGCGCTTTTTTAAACGACTTGCGCGTGAGCAAGATTGAGTGCTAATTGGCTGATGGAAACACTGGTTGGTAACAATTTAAAAAACCGGCCAAGTGCGTGCCGGGCCACGCGTAATGGAGGGTTCCATACCTTCGTAGACATTTTTTGGACACTAAAATTATTAACCTTTAAGTTGTCTTTAAATCAATAAATACGTGATGTACATCACGTTGATTTTTACATATTTTCTAATCATTTTTTTTTTATTTTATCTTCTAAAGTTTCTAAACTAAGTAGCGGCTCACTAATGTTTTTAAATTCCATTAAAAATAGCTTATAGTTTTTGAGTAAAATAGCTCTGAGGTATATATCTACGGACAGACAGACAGACATGACGAAATTTTTGCCATTTTGGCTACGGAGCCCTAAAACACATACCTATTGTTAATCTATTTAAACTGTTTTTAAACGTCGCATCTGCCAGCAACAGCTACCGCGTTTAATTTTTTTTTTTTTTTTCAAAAAAGAACAATTTAAATTGCGTAAAATGTCCGTTAAGCGCATGCGCCCGTGCTTGGAATATCGCGGGGCTTTGTGTTATTTATGAGAAAGAATTACCTTTGAAACGTGTATTGAAGTTGAGATTGTATGGGAACTTACGTGGAGTAGGCAAATTACTTGTGAATACCTACAGTGACCAATAAATGCCAGGATTCGAACTACACCTCCAGTTTCGTTGGCAGGGGGGCGAGTTAGGGCTGCCATGCGTCAGGATGTCAGGATTTTTGGTCCTTGGCGTTTGGACTTGGCGAGTGTGACGGTTTTTTAGAAACCTGAGCTAATAACCACTAAAAGCTAGCTAAAAGTTTGGAGTTGTTGTTGAATATCGTGGTAGTGGTAACAGTAAATCGTTGCGAATATCGTCGCTCGTTGTCGTAGGATCGCTGAAACGATGACCACTACGGCCACTTTGTCAAGAGTTTGTTTGTTTGTTTATTGTGTTTGACTCTTGACAAAGTGGCCGTAGTGGTCATCGTTTCATCTTCGTTTCGTTTCGTTGAATGTATGCGATTGTATGCAGTTGCCTACAATCGCATACATTCAGATCAATGACTTGGAGAAATGACAGTCTAAGAAATGTCAGGATTTTTAGGGCGATGTAACGTCCAGACTTTTATCAGGATATCCCATATTTTATGGCAGCCCTATACGGAATGCAAAAGTAATGTCGGACATAAATTAAATTTAGTACACTTAGTCCGCAGATATTCTTGATCAGCTGTTGCAGCTGCCTGTCAACCATAAAAAAAGGAAACCAAGATCTCAAGATAGCTATGACAGATCCAAATTGGACTTGCAGTAATCTACATTCCTGGAGACGTGAGAACTTGCGTTTAATTTATTCCATTTTATTTTTACACGTTTTACTTTCTTACGCAACGGGTTCTATTAGGAGTGGAAGGATATTTATTACGTAAAGTGGGCGTTTTGAAGCAAATGGGCTATTTTGATGTATGAGCGATGTTAGAAGATATTATCGTGAGGTAAATTGCGTTGTAGCAGATATCGAAGGCGAAGAAAATCATAGATTAAGCTATCAAGTATATTGTTTGCCGCAAAATACAGCCAATTTGCATTTGCATGCCTGCAGGAAAAGATATCGAAAAAACACACACTTCATAGCTTCTGTAGGTACCTATGGTGGAAATTGCCACATTGTAGACATACCTAAGCTCTCATAATCGCCCAGTTTGTCAAGGTCCGCAATGCCAAGCGCTTCCTTGTCCATATCCATAGCCACTCTAGGGCTTGAATGCAACAGTAGGTAATTCTATCATCGAACTATTTGACCCGCCCATTGTCACTTTAGCGAGAAATCCTATGAGCTATGTCGGTTAAAAGTGACATTCAACTTGCGATTGTAGCGTTGCGTTTCAGGCGAGGCTTTTCCCTATGCGGGGTTGACGGCACTTTAGGACTTCAAATACTTTAATGTCAAAACAACCATCCTTGCTGCGATCTATGTGACCCGCATTGCCGAGAAATCCTACGAACTATGTCGCTTTCCTTAGATATAATATTTTCAATAGTCCAGCTAAATGCTACAAGTGATAGCATCGTGCGTGCCGGGCTCTAACCGCGCGGATTCCTTCTCTGATTTATTACCTATAACCTTCAATGGGACGCTAACTGAAAGCAGTTAAAGGAAGACAGTGAATTCTTGTTCTTTAAGCGCGTGCCGCTGCCGTTGCTGGCAAGTCGATGAGCTTGTGGCTTGAATGTAAGAAATCGAATCTAGATATAATCAGATACTATCAAATCTGGATTTGATATTAATTTGAAATTACTCACCGTAGTCGCGGTGCATCTAGCTTGCAGAGTAAAGGTTTGCCGCTCTCGTTTTAGAAATATTTAAATGTATCTACATATTGCACTTTTATTTCTTGCTTGTATTCGCAATGAGGCGGGAGATATAATACCTATTTAAGTACATCATTACGCTGAAGTAATTACTTAATTAGCTGCGCCACTATCTCCCGGCAGTTGTATTTAGGGTGCCAAATACCACGCCCAACAACTACTGGAAATTGATAGCGGTTACCAGCTTTGAACTATCTCTCCGAGCGTTTTCCATAAGGCATATGACTAAAACTAAACACGGTATCAGAGAGCTCTCATCCAAGCTATATAAAAACTAACTAAAAGAACGAATCAACGAATAAAAATATTGTACTATTATGCCGTTTAGCAAGAGCATTCCAAGATCATTGCAACGTTTCCCACTTACAATATGATAAGCATTATAAATCTCGGGTGCGATAAGCCCACGCGTGCGACAGCAATAGTAAATTGCACCAATTGCATTGCGACAGAGGTTAAAGTTCCCTGACAATTTGTATGAAGTGATAAGAATGAAGAAACCTTCAAAAAACGTACACACTTTTCGAATCTGAAGGAAAATTCGTACGTGAATGGAGTCTTCGCATTTTATTTTCGGCACCAAATCGGATTGGTGACGCTTTTCATACCTATATACCTCTAATAGAATAAGCCGGATTTCTCTCCACACTAAATCACACAAATATAGATACAGTAAAATAGAAAGAAATAAGCAATTAAATAAAGGTTAGGTAACGCATTTTAATAGTGTGTATAAAGAGAAGAGATCGCTCTTTAGCGATAAGACCGCATGTTATCTGCCTCTATCTTTAATCAATTGTTTTTTCCTTATAATCAATTGTTTCCTTCGATAACCGCCTTTGTCAACTCAGCTTTCACAAAATACATATTTCTTGTTTTGGTCCTTTGGTAAACAACCGGTTAATATTCGTCTATTTAGGACAATCTTTACCTGAACTAATGTTATGGAAAACTTATGAAATTTCTTATTACTTTAGCTAACGAACTCAATATGTATCTACGAACTTAACGAAGGTCTGCGGATGTTGCCACTGGCTTCTATTTAGTTAGGTACCTACTTGCTAGCTTTTACTCATAGAAGTATATCTCCATAATTTACAAAGAAGATAATTTATGTCCCGAAAAGGTGGGATTAAATAGTTTTTGAGAGGGACACACAAAAAGGAGATGGCGCGACGATTTGGACACATTCTATAGCGAATCGCGAATGGTGGAAAATGACAAGTACTAAGGCCTAATGCTGTTTTGTGCCTAATGTAAGGAGGGGGTTTTGCTCAGCAGTGGCATTATTAAAGTAGGCTATAAAAAAAATAATGTGTCTATGCAATGTTCTTGGCAGACTGTCAATCCTACCCATGCATTAACGAATCTATGATTACCTATAATGGATTACGGCGATAAATTTCAGCATAATGAATTAAGGAATAAATCATCTTCGCAAAAGCGTGATGCATCGCGTCCCACGAGATAAACCAGTTATACATTCATAAGTCATTTCTTACTGTCTTCGTTGCCTAGTATAACTTGAACTCTACATTTTTTAAAAGTATATGTAAATTAAAAAAAAATATGACACAAAGACCACTCTCCCATGGTTGGCCGGTCGAAGTATTTAGCATATGGCGTCATCATAGCTTGCCCTGTCAGTCCTTATAATTGTGTCAATTTTTTGTTTTTTTGATGGAATTTTTTCCCTAGATGCCAGCTCTTTAAGCCAAATCTCATAGAAGTAAACTAGTGTTAAGGGCAAGCTATGATGGCGCTATCTATGCAAACTTTTGACAGTTGCCAACCGCATTGTAATTTAGTAGGAGTATGATTTAGGTCGGTCCGCCAACGCGTGCTGCCGTTGAAGCTCTTCGTTATGGAGCGAAATATGTCGATTAATCTTCAACTTAACATTACTTACGTGAGTACGTTCTTATACATCTAAAAATATCAGTGTCTCACGAAAGTTTTGTTATTAAAATTTCAAAATGGTTACCCTGTACCTACTTAAAAAAATTACTTAGTTCATAAAATAAAAGAAGTGTCCCCTGTACTTATTTACCTGTGTGTAGACCCCTACATTCATAGTAACTATGTGTAATCAAAGATTTATCTTATACTGGTCCATTTTGTGATGTTTATGCTTTATGAGTAGCATTTGCCGTCAATTAGCGAGACGTGTGCAGCCAACTATATTAATCATGTTGTAGAATGTCTATGGTTAATTGCTGATACCATAGATAGGTGACACTAATGTCTTAACGAAAAAAAAAAACAAGTGTTTATTTCTGTAAATCATTTAAATACTTAAAGATCTAGGTATATTAGAGTTAGACCAAGAAAAGTTTGCAACGTTTTTGATAGCACACGCAGTGCTAGTGTTATTTTAAACGTCAAACGTCTATGAAATTATGATGGATAAATAACACTTGCACTGCGTGTGCTATCAAAATCGTTGCAGACTTTTCTTGGTTTAACTTTACATTGCAAGTCCTCTGAAACTCTGAATGTCGAATGAATACATACATACAATGTTTTCCCATTACTAGCCCTACAGCTATAGTTCGTTTTTTTAGCATTAGAAAAAACTTGCATAAGGTAAGCGATCTTGACATATCTTTTAATTGAAAAACGCTTTTTAAAAATCAAAAACTATTATTTATGAAAGCAGAAGAATATGAATGATCGTATTAGATTCATATATAATTGTTACATATTTGCCGTGACTTATTTTTAAAACGTGTTTTTCAATTAAAAGACACATCAAGATTGTTTACCTTTTTTCTAAAGCTAAAAAAAACGAACTATAGGTACTGTATCTAACTGTAGGTATTCAAGAAAAGAAATGTATGAAATTCTTGAGTTGAGTTGCGATCATCTATTGACTACGGGTATCTCTTACCATCAAGCGGGCGTTACCGTTTACCACCATCGACATATTAAAAGTATTTAAATTATTACCCACTAAGTATTTAAATTACTACCTACCATCAGGCGAGCCGTATATGCTTGTTTGCATCGATGTGGTATAAAAACAACTCGTAGCATGCCTCTTGTCTTGTGTGTTCAAGCTATACAATAAAATTGTCAGTTTAACTTTTCTCGGCTATTACCTGTATGGAAAAAAAGCGGAAGCAATTATTCGACATGAATGATGAAACCGTTAATAAAGTGTGAAACATGAGTGAGATAGAGCATCATCGTTAGAAAGAGATGTTTAATAACAATTAGGTGTATCTACATAATAACTTAATATCCGGGAGACGGAGCTTTGTTCGGAAAACATAAAAAGTTAAATACTCGAAAATGCGCGTTTTCCCAGAGGTAAGACCTCTAGATCGATTTATCGCCCCCGAAAACTCCTATATAGCAAATTTCACCGAAATCGTTAGAGCTGTTTCCGAGATGCCCGAAATTCATATATATAGAATTGCTCGTTCAAAGGTATTAGAAAATCGTCAGGCGACACTGTAATGACTGACAGAGTCATTCCCCAAAATCGTTTGTTTGACAAACTTTTAATTCTCTAAGTCGTGCGTAGAAATAAAATGACTGCACAATCTAATGACTGTAACTAAAGTTCACAATTACCGAAATGTTTGTTTCGTGACCCGCTAGGTAGCGCCACGCTCTATAAAATAATTTAATTTGTTTACAAACGCATGGTATGCATGCGGCGCATGCGCATGCTGCCATGCGGTCATGCATGCGTGCGCGGTCGACCGACGCTGAGCACCCGAAAAAACTAAGCATAAATCAAGATGTAAGTGAAAGAGAAAATGTTTAATCTCATTTTCGTTACGAGGAAAGTGTGAAGAGATTTTTCACACTTAATTATTTTCAAGTACACGAATGTACATGATTTACATGAATGTGAACGAAATCAGTACATTTTGACAGGAAGATCTGCGCAACGTAACACGGATGTTCCTAGGACCTTAACAAAACAAAGTCCCAGCCGCGTCTGTCTGTTTGTATGTTTGTTCGCGATAAACTCAAACACTACTGAACGGATTTGCGTGCGGTTTTTAACCTATCAATAGAGTGATTCCTAAGGAAGGTTTAAAGGTGGCCACTGACAAGCCTTCCAACAGTCCAAATAGCGTGGTGGCAATCCAAAATCGGTCCGTGAATGTCATAAACGTACAATGTTTAATATTAGGATGCCGTCCATTTGGATGAATCCATTGTAACGGCATCCATTTGGAAGGCTCGTCAGTGGCCTGCTTAAGTGTATAATTTGTTAACCTGTGCGAAGCCGGGGCTAGTCGCTAGTCATTTTATAAACTCAAGATATTCATAAAACGCCCCGACGTGACAAACGGACTGCTAGCAAATTGCTAGCACCCAAGACATTCCGGCATTCGTAGCTCGTAGCAAACCACAGCGACGTAAAAAACGATCACAATCCGGAGATTACGTCAAATTCACATAGTTAGGCTATTTATTCTTTGTTGTAAAAGTACAGTCAGACACAAATACGGCACTGAAACTTTAAAGTGATACAAATTTGATTTTTGTAAGTGCTTGGGTCAAATTGCAGTCGTATCCGATACTAGTGAATACGCAAATTTTTGCACATTCAATTTCTGCGCATTTTAGACTATTTTTAACCGACTTCCAAATCTCAAAGAAGGAGGTTATCAATTCGGTTGTATGTTTTTTATTATTTTTTTTTATTATTTTTTTTTTTATGTTTGTTACGCCATATCTCCGTCATTACTAGATCGATTTTGAAAATTCTTTTTTTGATTGAATGTATATGCATACAGATTGGTCCCGTTTTTGTCAAAACCCAGTTCTGATGATGGGATCCATGAGGAATCAAGGGAACTCCTCAAATCTTAAAGGCATACATATAGTGATTTTTGGGTTTTTATCAACAAATCAAGCATATACACCCAAAAAAGTGACATTTGATGAAGTGGAACTGCTGATGATGATCAGAACGGAACTCTTTAACGACGCATAGTTCACGGTTGGCGATTTGTCCTCTTCGTTATGTTTGTTAAGCAAGTTAAGTTTTTAAGCCACATTTTTGTCAAGCTCGAGTTCTGATGATGGGATCCATGAGGAATCAAGGGAACTCCTCAAATCTTAAAGGCATGCGTATAGATGTTTTTGTATTTACATCAGAAAATCAAGCATTTTCATTAAAAACTGTTGCATTTGATGAAGTGGAACTGCTGATGATGATCAGAACAGAACTCTTCAACGACGCATAGTTCACGGTTGGCGATTTGTCCTCGTCGTTATGTTTGTTAAGCAAGTTAAGTTTTTAAGCCATATTTTTGTCAAGCTCGAGTTCTGATGATGGGATCCATGAGGAATCAAGGGAACTCCTCAAATCTTAAAGGCATGCGTATAGAGATTTTTGTATTTACATCAGAAAATAAAGCATTTTCATTAAAAACTGTTGCATTTGATGAAGTGGAACTGCTGATGATGATCAGAACAGAACTCTTAAACGACGCATAGTTCACGTTTGGCGATTTTTCCTTTTCGTTATGTTCGTTAAGCAAGTTAAGTTTTTAAGCCACATTTTTGTCAAGCTCGAGTTCTGATGATGGGATCCATAAGGAATCGAGGGAACTCCTCAAATATTAAAGGCATACGTATAGATTTTTTTGTATTTTCATCATAAAATCAAGCATTTACATTAAAAACTGTCGCATTTGATGAAGTGGAACTGCTGATGATGACCAGAACAGAACTCTTCAATGACGCATGGTACACGTTTGGTGATTACGAGTTTCGATTTTGACTTGGACTGGGACCCGGACTCGGACTCATACCCGGATCCGGTTCGGACCCGGATCCGGTTCGGACGCGGACCTGGACTCGGACCCGGACTCGGACCCGGACTCGGACCCGGACTCGGACCCGGACTCGGACCCGGACTCGGACCCGGACTCGGACCCGGACTCGGAACCGGACTCGGACACGGACTCGGACCCGGACTCGGACCCGGTCTCGGACCCGGACCTTGACCCAGAAAACCACTATGATACCTTAACTAAATAAACAACTATGATTACCTACCATAAAATTAATGTAGGTATAAAGTACGATGATGCCAATCTTACTAGCTCCTCCCGCTTAAACCCCCGTACACCGTACGGCATGCGCCATTAAGTGGGTTAGGTTAGGTTTGAACTGCGATCCTCACAGAACCGAACAAGGATTAGGTTAGGTTAGAACTGCGAGCCTTACAGAAACGAAATGCTACTTGAAAAGTGGGTTTGATTAGGTTCGAACTGCGATCCGCACAGAACCGAACTGCTGTCTGAGGAGTGGGTTAGGTTAGGCTAGAACTACGACCCTCATGGCTCCTCTTCACGATGGGCCAACGCCGGCCACTCCAAGGGACGCATTTATGCGTTAGAGGGAGCAAGTGATATTGCTATCTCATTCTACCGCATGGCTGCGTCCCTTGGAGTGGGCGGCGTTGGCCCATCCTGTAGAGGAGCCATTATACAGAAGCGAAATGCTAGTAGAAAAGTGGGTGGTTTTACCTCCTTTTCTACATAGTGTACCATCTACAATAATCTTTCATCGGCCCCCATGGAAGTCGGTTTTTTTTTCTTAAAAATTATTTACAAGCAAAATAATTTAGGTATGTCTGCGAGCGATGCTATAAAAAATATTAAAGTATTTTTTTTTAATTTCCCGCTTCGGACAAGACTTGAACTCACGATCTTCCAGAACACCGGTCGGATCCATTGTAACCAACAGAGCTACCAAACTAGACAGCGTGTGATACTTTCCATTCCTCCCTTTTTGCTTACGCGCCTTAGGGCCACCTCCCCATAGCGACATCTAACTGTAAGAATTTTCTACCTTTGCAGATCGGTCCGTTTGGTTTTGCCGTCCCTTTTGAATTCTGAACTGCATGCCGTTCCTTACAGCACTCGTCTAAAGAAATATCTACTAGGTACTGTCTTTCTAGGTAGTTACCTATAGGAATTGACTTGAATTGAGGTTCCATTACACAAGTACATCTCTTCGTGATGGAAGCTTAAAACACAATAAAAGCAAACTAAGAGCGACGCAGGTTGTTTACGTAGGTACAGTTTTTTTATTGCCCATGAAACGTTTTCCTCTTTTTGTTCTTACCCATTGTTACAGTCTGCAATAATTTGTAACTCTTCGAAGGCCACAAAAATATGTGACACGCCCTTATGGCTCTACAAATAAGATCGTGTCAGATATTTTGCGGCGTTCGTTGTGTAACATATTATTGTGGGTGACTGTACCTGCGGTTGTCGAGCGTTGACCGGCGTGTGGCGTGCGGTAAGAATGCCCATTGCGGTAATGAAGTGTCTGACTGTAATCTTGCGTAACGCCACCGCAGCGCGTTTGAGCGTTTCGTTTTGTTAAAGCTTGCTGTTTCCATTAATTTTACAGCTCGCCCCATGAGTTACCTACTAGACGGACTATAGGTACCTATATTCTACTAGCCGTCGCTACACAATGTAGCTGCCATACAAATTTATTACGAGAGCGCGACCGCTCATTTAAGTTGCGTCTACGTTTACCGACCTGTACTCAAGTAAATTACAAATACTTTTAACAATAAAAAAGGATTAGGTTAGGTTAGAACTGCGAGCCTTACAGAAACGAAATGCTACTTGAAAAGTGGGTTTGATTAGGTTCGAACTGCGATCAGCACAGAACCGAACTGCTGTCTGAGGAGTGGGTTAGGTTAGGCTAGAACTACGACCCTCATGGCTCCTCTTCACGATGGGCCAACGCCGGCCACTCCAAGGGACGCATTTATGCGTTAGAGGGAGCAAGTGATATTGCTATCTCATTCTACCGCATGGCTGCGTCCCTTGGAGTGGGCGGCGTTGGCCCATCCTGTAGAGGAGCCATTATACAGAAGCGAAATGCTAGTAGAAAAGTGGGTGGTTTTACCTCCTTTTCTACATAGTGTACCATCTACAATAATCTTTCATCGGCCCCCATGGAAGTCGGTTTTTTTTTCTTAAAAATTATTTACAAGCAAAATAATTTAGGTATGTCTGCGAGCGATGCTATAAAAAATATTAAAGTATTTTTTTTTAATTTCCCGCTTCGGACAAGACTTGAACTCACGATCTTCCAGAACACCGGTCGGATCCATTGTAACCAACAGAGCTACCAAACTAGACAGCGTGTGATACTTTCCATTCCTCCCTTTTTGCTTACGCGCCTTAGGGCCACCTCCCCATAGCGACATCTAACTGTAAGAATTTTCTACCTTTGCAGATCGGTCCGTTTGGTTTTGCCGTCCCTTTTGAATTCTGAACTGCATGCCGTTCCTTACAGCACTCGTCTAAAGAAATATCTACTAGGTACTGTCTTTCTAGGTAGTTACCTATAGGAATTGACTTGAATTGAGGTTCCATTACACAAGTACATCTCTTCGTGATGGAAGCTTAAAACACAATAAAAGCAAACTAAGAGCGACGCAGGTTGTTTACGTAGGTACAGTTTTTTTATTGCCCATGAAACGTTTTCCTCTTTTTGTTCTTACCCATTGTTACAGTCTGCAATAATTTGTAACTCTTCGAAGGCCACAAAAATATGTGACACGCCCTTATGGCTCTACAAATAAGATCGTGTCAGATATTTTGCGGCGTTCGTTGTGTAACATATTATTGTGGGTGACTGTACCTGCGGTTGTCGAGCGTTGACCGGCGTGTGGCGTGCGGTAAGAATGCCCATTGCGGTAATGAAGTGTCTGACTGTAATCTTGCGTAACGCCACCGCAGCGCGTTTGAGCGTTTCGTTTTGTTAAAGCTTGCTGTTTCCATTAATTTTACAGCTCGCCCCATGAGTTACCTACTAGACGGACTATAGGTACCTATATTCTACTAGCCGTCGCTACACAATGTAGCTGCCATACAAATTTATTACGAGAGCGCGACCGCTCATTTAAGTTGCGTCTACGTTTACCGACCTGTACTCAAGTAAATTACAAATACTTTTAACAATAAAATTCCAAGGGTAAAAATTAGCAGTTAGTAGGATCGAAGGGCTCACGGGTCACTGCGTAACACAAGATAAAAAGAGCGCCTATGTGCACCGACATAGCCCACCGGATTAACAAGCTGAAGTGGCAATGGGCAGGCCACATTGCACGCAGAGAAGATGGCCGATGGGGTCGAAAAGTGCTCGAGTGGAGACCACGGACTATCAAGCGCAGCGTAGGACGTCCACCCACAAGATGGACAGACGACCGTGTTAAGGCCGCCGGAAGACGCTGGATGCGGGTCGCTTCCAACCGGCACGTATGGAGATCCAAGGGGGAGGCCTATGTTCAGCAGTGGACGTTTTATGGCTGAGATGATGATGATGATGATGTGTGCTGACCGCAAATCTACGTAAAAATTCAATAATACAGAGTGCTTCACGCTCTTTGCACAATATTTAACATTTCCACAGGCTAACATAATTAGAATAATTATCTAGTATCTAGTAGCCAAAGACGTCAACAGAAGCAATGCAGCAATTGCGAGGGATAAGTACAAATATAATTTCTCTTTAGACATTTTTACAGAGATGCATTATCAGGGAAAACGAATCAGAGTACCGGAGCGTGGATCATTACCTACTTTTCCTGGTCATGATCACTATCAACATGGAAAACAGATGATTACAAAGTCTAAAATTAAAAATTACTCTAACAATATGAAGATGTATAGTTCGTTTTTTTTAGCATTAGAAAGAACTCCACAGAAGCAAGCGTGCAGTTTTTATCAGGCTCTTTAATTGTTAAGCCGACCACTGACTAACAGGCCGCCGGACGATATCGGCCTGTCAGTTAGAACAAAAATTTGACAGTTCCGAACAACTGACCGGCCGATATCGTCCGGCGGACTGTTAGTCAGTGCTCGGCTTTAATAATTATTGAATTATCTAATGTAGCATGGTCAATACATATAGTTTACTTCAAATTATTACCGCTAAAAGTGCCGGATTTGGAACCACAAGCTTACTTCTGCGAAGTTCTTTCTAATGCGAAAAAAAACGGACTATAGTTACCGTACCATGAGACAGTGATTTCTTCTAGTCATATGGAAAACACTAACCCCCTTATTAGGGTGCGAAGGGAATACCGTAAAACTTTTGCCATAAACACCGTTTAATTACACATCAACAAAGTGTGATTTACTGCCGTATTCGAACTTCAAGATATTCACAAGAGACGACACGTACTAGATCCATTCTAGATACGTTATAGTTTAGATATCAACTAGTTCTCTTTTGCAGCGCAATTCGGGCAACCAATGTCACTTTTACGTTAGATAGAAGATATCTATTAGATTTGAATTGGATCCTGTGGAAATCGTTCAAGAGTATTTCCAGAATCGAGATGTCAGAGAAGAAATGTCAAATTTGACAGGTTAGATCTTAAACATATCGTTATCGTATCTTGGTGATGTGTAAAAGATAACCAGTATCTAATAAATGTCTATTTCAAAATCCGAATCGGGCCCTTAGTGGCAGTAAAGAAGTGTCAGTAACAAGTTTTATCCCGTTTTCAAGGTGTTTATGTCATGGGAATTATAAATGTACCTAGAGGTAATAAAATATAGTAGCAATTTGCCACGCCATAGGATAAAATTGCGTTTTTAATAAACCTTTTAATATTAAGCGGTGAGATGCAGGATGAATGACGTTGTCTTGGTCTCATGCCGGTTTAAAAATCGCCTGGAAATATGAGTTATTTACGACTTAAGCTTTACTCAAGTCCGTTTTTAGCATAGCTAAGAATAAACTTTATCGTTGGTGATTTCATAATGTAACGAACCTATGTTGCGCTTTGCGCTGCATTATGGTTAACCCCACGGGTATCGGATTTCAGCGACCGAGTAAAGTAAATGGGTCAAAGTCGACTTACATTTAAATAGTTATTATATTAATTGTATAAAGATAAACGGCCATCCTCCGAAAAATTGTTGCCGGTTCCATATTGGGAAACCCTCCTCCAATTGAGGGGGGATTTAAATCTCCTCGAGGCAGAAGTGTAGGGTTGGAACCGGTGTAGCTTTATTTGATGTTCATAAGCGCATTGTAATATGCTTACTTGAATAATAAACTATCTTTATCTCATGTTTGCGGTGTGATTGCTACGACTAATTTTGAACTTTATCAAAAATTGTGATATCCAGTGTAGGTACCTACTTATTTCTGCTTAACTAATAAACTCTGCTACTGCAATAAGTATTAGATCTTACGATACCACGAAAAAGTTTTATTAGATTCAATGATCGCGCATTTACTGATGAAGTCTCACAAAAATATCTACTGTGTACGATACAAAATTCTAGAAAACCTTTGACATTAAAAAGAAAGTAAAGGGTCCGATTTCCCCCAAGGGGATCCACGCTGTTCTTTTGTTTCACCAATGCAAAGTATCGGTTTTATTAATGCACGATACCGTGGGAGTCGGCAGTGGGTAATTACCCACACATACATACACTCATTGTAAATATTGACTCGAGTAGCTAGGACACAGTCGTTTAAACGCAATCGCACCCCGATACTAGTTATTAGTTATTACGCGACCGATTACTTCTAGCATTATAACCTACCTGTAATGTTCATGATGATAAGCCAGGTGACCAATATAACTTTGACCCCGAGATGCATAACGATGTGTAACTGAAGAACGAACTTATAATGGCCACAGTTAAGGTATCGACTTGATATGCTGTAGCGATAGCCTCAGGAAATGCAACGCAACTATGTCATTAAACTATGTCCTTCTTTTATTGTGCTCAGCTTAACATAATTCTACGCTACAAAACCACAGCATAATCTCCTTAATTATAATTTATTGCGCATATTTACTCGCCCTACATGCTTTGCGAGGCAAAACTTTAAAGAATCCTAGACACTTGCATACGGGCCGCCGCTTAAATGCCAAACATTGCAATCCTTTACACAAAGACGCATTCCAAATTTGAAATTCCAAAATGGCAGCGCGTCAGTAACCGTTCAGGGATGCCATTGTACACCCTTCGAATCGAGCTCTGAGGCAAACTAGTATAAGAACGCTCTACGATTACTTATACTTTTTATAGAGATTTAGATCAAATTACAATGGTTTGCTAAAGAACTTGACTCGACCACCCTTGCGCAAACAATGAAAACATACGACCAGTTTACCAAAGCGCATGCGCGACACTGCGTTGCAACGTGGTGCGTTGACCGGTGTGACCCCGAGGTCAAGCGGTCAGTGTTAGGGCCCGCCTACACTACCGCTACTCTATGAGTCTATGGTAGGTAGCCCTAGGCGTTGCAGGCGTGGGAACGTGTGAAGGCGACTTTGTATTGAGGCTCTGCAAACAGCCGATATGTTAAGCTCTAACGTGTCTAAATCTAACTGTACTGGAGTTGGGTCTTCGTTTGTCACATAAGTGGTTTTAAGAATGTTAGGTTATTTATAATTTTATTTATTAACAACAATATATTTACACAGCATTAGAGACCAGCCAATACACCGAGAGTTATGAAGTTATGATTATACATATAGAGTTAGTTGAAGTTATATAGAGTCAGTCCTTAATTAAAGTCCAGACGCTGATTAACATAAAACGCGTTTTATTTTTTAATTCCATCGGTCAAATAATTACCGCCTATAAAAGTTAACTCGGTATTTCAATATCCCGCTAATAGCGATAAATGTTTATGGCTTCATTACACGGGTATTGTCGCCTGCATTAATTCGGAGCAATGATAGGATCTAGGGTGATATTAATCTGTGAGGCGCCTGCGCGCGCGCGATAATTGAAGTACAGGCGGGATAGGGTTGCCACAGGCGCTACACCTTGTTTATTTCATTTTATAACTATGTAAAGAGAGCTGCTAAATTGCATACCCACTTTAAGAATTAATTTCATTCATAAAGTGGTTAAGCAATTTCACATATTAGGTATACTCAAGGTTGAAACGCAGTAACTCAGTATGCTTGCACAGTCTGTGGTATCAAAATCGCTACCGAGTTAGCTTATTGGTCTGACTCTATTTGCATTAATAATGTAAGTTTAGATTGGCGTTTTTATTGACGATTGTCATCTTGGCTAGACCCGTGGTGATTTGGCAACCCTATGAAATTACTTTGACATGCGATGCGCAAGATTCTTTATCGTATCGTAAACCCTTTGATGCTCTGAATTTAAATAAGCACTGTCCTACGTCCCATAACTCCCATACAATTTTATATGCAATTATAATCCATCATGGCCGGTGCTTGAGTATTCTTACATTTTTAAAGTACTTACTCTTTTGCTATTTACTTGAAAGCAAATGTGTTCATAGATGCAACTACATGTACTTACCTGCCTATAGTAGAGGTAAAATTCGTTTTTATTTACAATTTTTACTTGCATATCTAACTATGAATTTGGGTAGTACACAGCAGATTCAGTGTTCCCATTTAATATTGTTTTTTTTTAGTTACTGTAAGTTAAGAACAGGACCCACAGACATGTCGATATTTTATTTTGTCAATCACTTTATTTTGCCACAAAAACATCTAAGCCAGAACATAAGCCATCCGACACCACTACACGGTGGCCCATTAGGGGCCGCAGTATGATTTTCCATCGTGTAGAGCAGGGGTCTCCAAACCCCGGCCCGCGGGCCAAATCCGACGGTGGCCCGCGCGAATGTTTCTGAGGCGCAATGGCCCTCAGGTAAAAAAGTTTTGAGACCCGTGTAGAGGAACCATAAGAATCCACACTTTGTACGGCGGCGGCTATTCGTGTGACTTAAGAATCTTAACATGCAATCAACATAATGACAGTCTGATGATCATTGAAGATAATACCTATGTTTACGCCTTTAACCTGGTTTCGGAGTGTTAATCAAAATGTATTAGTAAATTGCTATCGTTTTCGATATGATCGCTATAATGGGACCAATTTGACGTGTCCATGTCCAAGGTTATTTATGCGGCTAGCACAGATTTAAGGGCTGCCGTTACTATTGCTATTAGGGCCATTATTACCTATCTAACGTTTAGGTTAATTTACTTGAACTCAACAAAGTGAGGGAGCGTCAGTATTTACGTCATATTTTCATAGAAAACTGACATTCATGCAAACATTGCCACACTTTGTCGTTGCAAATACCATGCAAAGTTAGTTGTTAGTGTTAGACAATTTACACATTAATTAAATTTCCGTTTTTTTTTATTTACAATCATAGGTAACATGTACGTGGTTGATGGTCGTTGTGTGGTCTACGTGATGGCTCCTCTACACGATGGGCCAACGCCGGCCACTCGAAGGGACGCAGCCATGCGGTAGAATGAGATAGCAATATCACTTGCTCCCTCTGACGCATAAATGCGTCCCTTGGAGTGGCCGGCGTTGGCCCATCGTGTAGAGGTGCCATGACGCCCATGACAGCGTGATAAAACGGTATCCGTCACTTTCAATCGCGCTCTGTTAAAAATATATTTTGTCACGTGGATAAAGCCATGCATACTAGGCCTGCTTTTCCCAGCATAGTATGGGCGTTATCAGTCTTCTTTATTTACTAGACTCTAGATTTATATTCATGAACAAGCAAAGCAATTGTCCCATTTACATCAACTTCTTCCTTTAACACTGATTAACATGAACCATTATTGGCCCTGGCATCCCATAAACTACAGACGCGATAAGCCATTCAAGTACCAGTACGGAAAGTGGACTAACGTCGACTGCGTCGGTCAGCGGTACACTGTTTTTATTATATATACTTTTTACTTTAGGTAGGTACATATCCTACTTTACCGCACTAGTGTGGTAATCAGCACTTTATGTGACTATGTCGAAAACTTAAAGGGCCATATGTACTTATTGTAAAATGATGTCTGATGTACAGTACATACATATGGTGCTATTGGTGCTACTTCAGCACTTTATGTGACTACGTCTAAAAATTTAAAGGGCCATATGTACTGTAAAACGTTGTACGATACACGTGCGAATAGGTAATTTCCTACATAGTTGCTATACTGGACTCTGGACTATAGTCGAGTAGTTTACGATACTTGAATAACAGGATGAAACGCAAAAACGACATTAACTATTTACGAACATGTACTACATACAACGTGCAAAATAACTTCGATTTCAACGAACCCACTTAACATCTACATACAAGGCATAAATCTAAAGACCTACGGCTATTTACGATTATTACCAATCTCGCGCCTTCTTGTCACATGTCGGAAATCTGTAAAAGAAGTTCTCGAGCCATAAACAGCCAATGAATAAAAACTAACTGAGATATCAAAGCAGTTTGCATGTACAAACGGCAACACTTTAACTGTCCATCGGTGGACCTTATGCCTTTTATAATAAGGTTCAGCCATGGACAGTTAACAGGCGATGGTATTGATAGAATCACCCAGTTACCCGAATAAGGAACACCGCTGTGTAATGTTGTTCAATGAGAACCAGTACAAGTCGTCATTAATTCAGTCTAATGGTTCCTCTACACGATGGGCCAACGCCGGCCATTCCCAGGGACGCTGCCATGCGGTAGAATGAGATAGCAATATCACTTGCTCCCTCTAACGCATAAATGCGTCCCTTGGAGTGGCCGGCGTTGGCCCATCGTGTAGAGGAGCCATAAGATGGTTGTAGAAATTCGAGACATCTTTTAATATACTAATATAGTACAGTAGTGGATCATGATTTTCCATCGTATGTTCACGGAAACGTACGAACGTGTCTTGCTATTTCAGTCAGTCTCGGTGCAAAAAATCTGTCTGTCATGTATGCAAAAAATACGATGGAAATATTGAGGGCACTACTTCTGTCAACGATTGCTGGTTGCATACAGAACCTGAATGAGATAAAAATAATGCCTATAGACGTTGAAGCTGATAATTTCAATGCAGTGGCTTTAATTTTACTTTACCTTACTATGTAAAATTGTAGACACATATTTAAATAAGTACATGGCATTCTACCGAAAAGGTCAGGTATTTTCTAAACCGTCTTATAATTCTGCTAATTGTTTTATAATTCTGATAAAGCTAATTAAGAAGCCGATATTTGGCATGACATTTGGTAACTAGAATTTCATTTATTGCATCGGAATTCAAGTGGGTAACATCATAAAAAACACTTTTACAGTAGGTAGGTACACATGGTCCTATTTTCTCGCACTAGTGCGTAAAATAACGCTTTTCGTGCGTATGTCAAAAGTTTAAAGGGCCATTATGTACTGTAAAACGTTGTACCTACGATACACGTGCGAATAGGTAATTCGAAACGAATGGCGATAAATTAAAACACGACTGAAGGGAGTCTTTGCCGCACTTGTATCGTAAATAACTACATATAATGTCCTAAGTCGTTATCGCTTGGTAGGGTGTCCAGAAGGCTCTAGGCTACTACTGGCTAACCGCATTGCCCCTCTGAATAGCAATGCCCATCCGCTGAGCGAATATAGGCCAGCCCTCTGGTCACCCGAAGCCTATAAGGAGTATTAAGGCGCTTTCCTAACTCCTTATAGAGGCGACTCGCGCTTTGGCAACATATGTAGGTTAAACTGATTTGCAGTAAGGAGATTATGCGATGAGCATCACGTGACCAGCAAAAGTAGTTTAAATTTTTAGTTACAGTTTGATTTATAATTTCTATAAGTTATAACATTGAAATACCTGTTTTAAATATAATTTAACATATATATTTAGATAATGTTTATAGCTTAAACCCTTGTAAACCTCGGTAAACAATGTTTTCATCAGTCGTAAAAAATGTCGGGCATACTCGTAACATGTCATGTTGTTACTTAGCTGCGAAGTCGCTAGTTAGCACAGCGTTCCCGGATTGATGGCCCTCAAAGTTCATTTACATTTGATATATGACGGGAACTCGCACCCACGTGTAATATCTCGAACATGTAACAATAACGTACACCATTGGTACAGTCAAAGTAGACAAGCGGGTGAGATTTTTCCGTTTAGCATCTTCTACTGCTGACTGTAGCAATGGCGTAGGTATAACAAAAACCTACGTTCCACGGGCAAAGGTAACGGCCGTCATCGTCAGCGGTCCTTACGCTATTATTAAAACCGGGCACCATAATGCAAAAAAGGCAAAAAAAAACGGTCACCCACATCCAAGTACTGACCCTGCCCGACGTTGCTTAACTTCGGTCAAAAATGACTTTTGTTGTATGGGAAGTGGGGCTTAAATCTTTATTTTATTCTGTTTCTAGTATTTGTTGTTATAGCGGCAACAGAAATACATCATCTGTGAAAATTTCAACTGTCTATCTATCACGGTTCGTGAGATACAGCCTGGTGACAGACGGACGGACGGATGGACGGACGGACAGCAGAGTCTTAGTAATAGGGTCCCGTTTTACCCTTTGGGTACGGAACCCTAAAAACTCTCCAATACTAATGCGGTGCTATGCGACTTGTGCCAACCGCCATAATGCACCTTTACCCGTCGTACGTCACAAATGTAAGGCTTTTCTTGCCTGAGACCACTGGATAGCCTGTTTTGTCGTTTGTCATGTTCTAGGAAAGCCTGAAAGCTATAAAATTGCGCGCTTGATAGGGTTGCCAGGTAAAACGCTGATTTTCTACAAGCCTTCAGCAAATCAGCAGTATGCGTGTAAATGTAAAATTTTGAACCTCCCACTCACTGTTCTGCTTGCAGTCCTAATGTCCATGAAAGTAATATAGGCTAGGCATTACCGTAAAACGGGGTGAGTAGGTTTCGCGGGGAGAGGCAGATTATGAATGGGGAGAGAAGGTTTGAGAGGGGGGAGAGAAGGAATTTTAAGGCTACTGCTACAAAAATAATGTATTCCAATTTAAAATGGAGCTATAGCAATACGCATAATAAAAAAAAATCGATCCAACAATCTTTCAAAATCACCTTTGTATGAAAACCCCTCTCACCCCAAATACGAGGCACTACGGGGTGAGGTGGGGTTTCCTCTTAATCGTCAAAGTTATGAAATGGAACTACCCAAAATAAAATAAAAACTAAAATACAAACGTCCGGAACACTTATTCTATACGAACTTTTTATATGTAAAAATAAAATGTTATCGAGGTTTGAATTTCAGTTTTGACCCTACTCACCCCATTTTACGGTACCATTTCACTTTATTAGATCCCTACCTAACTTCAAGACTGCAAGCAGTAATAATAGTACATTCTTAAAACGGATAGTACTTAAAAGCTAAATTTGATTTTACATTTAAAATTATTTCGTGAATTACAGGACAACACACCTGATCAGCTAACAATAAGTTTAACATAAGTTTATTCCTCAGATTCTTCGCTCATAAAAATCGCTATAAATTTCGTTATATAGATGGTCAAGCAAATCTTGTCAGTAGAAAAAGGCGCGAAATTCAAATATTCTATGAGACGCTATCCCTTCGCACCTACATTTTTCAAATTTGCCACGATTTTCTACTGACAAGATCTGCTTGACCAAGTATATATATATGTAGTTTGCCTCTGTATCGCTCGAATGTACAAAGGTGATGGTTCGCGGTAGGCCCTCTTGTGCTCTTATTCTGCCAGATAAAATGTCCTAAGGTTTAGCAACCCTACTGTAATATACGAATAGTAAGTACTTTGGTACTTGTGTTTGCGCGTACTGCGTTCAGAAATATAACTTTTACAGCTTTCTTGTTTTTATGGTTTTGTTTTTAATATTTATTGTGACGTGACAATGCATTAGTAGGTAGGTAGTACTTTGCTGAACTCAAGAGCTATATACCCAAGCCTTAAAAAAACAAATAAATTTAAAAAGTTAATACATTCCGTCCGTATCCGTTGTTGAGCTTTTTCGACCAGTTATATGAAGGTATCTAAGTCGTCCCGCCATCTCCTTCAAACTTACGACGCCTAAGTTTAACTTAATTAAATAATTATATATTCAATTCATGAATAAATTGGTCTTGCTACGGTTGCTAGACCATCTTATTAAACATAACTTAAAATGTAAAATGAAACTGCGAGTGCACACGAATGTTACGGTGTAACTTTCCATTTCTCTCGGAACGGGGTGTTTAAAGAAATGATATGCTATTATGTGGAGCTCATGAAAGTGATGCAGCTTTGACATATCATATGATGTAAATCCGGAAAGCCGTTGGTTTAAGATATAGCCGTATTTCTAGAAACGTAAATTGTACTAGTACAATCACCTGCAATAATACAACACAACGTCGTCGTCGTAAATTTAAGAGTTAGACTCTTGTCGGTGTAGCTCTCTCCATTTGACTCTATCCAGGGCCGCCTCCTTGATTTCCTTGACAACACAACGAAGTTAGCAAAAAATAAATCAAACAAAAATATCTGACACGATCTTATTTGTAGAGCCATAATAGAGTGTCACATATTTTTGCAGCATTCGAAGGGTAACATACTTTTGCAGGTGACTGTACCATACATGCCCATATAACCATTCCAGTCGCAGAATCATCAAAGTGGTAACTAAATGTCAGATGTGTCGTAACAGAGTCCACACAATGTGTCTAGAATTGTTTCGAAACAAAGTGTCGTCGCCGTGTGTACACTTTTCCGTAACAAGGTGTCGACACATTTGTGTGCACTTTGCGTGCGGTTTGCGACTAAATCTGACAGCAAATTTGTGACAGCAAATGTCAATATAAAATACCTCTTGAAAACCAAGGTTTGTCAAACTACTATTAGTGTCTCGTGTGCTCGTAAGTAATTCTAGTAAGTCATCATGGGCGATGCAAATGATAATAATCGACCAAAACCATATAAACACCCAACACCCGTCAACCTTTTACAGAAAAGTTTTTAAAGAAATGCAATAAGCTACTTAGGTCAGCCAACGAATGCTCAAAAAAGTTGTAGAGGGAAATGCTCGGAACACAATTTTTGACTCTGTAACTTGGTTTGGACAAGTTAGGAGGTGAACATATCAAAAGTCCCCGGCCGTAGCCCTTGAGCGGGGGGAAGAGAGGGGGCTTTGAATGTCCCATTTTCCGGTTTTTCGATTATATCTCGGAAACTATGCATCTTAGCGACATGGCCACTTATACAAAATGAAAGTTAATTTAATTTGTTACAAGTTTATTCAGTCAATTTTTTCGATATGTTGAATAGTTTTTGAGATATCCGCTCTTGAAAGTTTAGTTAGGGCTCTCAATTTTATCTTGATATATCTACATCAGTGAAGGTGCTAGGCCGTGTATGGTATCGTTTTCGTATAAATCTGGGTTGCTGAATCCATTTAACATGGAAACCATTCCACAAAATTAAAAAAATCTTTTTAGGGTTCCGTACCTCAAAAGCATAAAACGGAATCCTTATAGGATCACTCGTGCGTCTGTATGTATGTCTGTCTGAATACACAAAATAGTTCTTTACCTATAGATGACAGGAAAACCTATTAGAAATGTGCAGTCAAGCGCGAGTCGGACTTAATGTACGGAACCCTTAATACGCGAGTCCGACTCGCACTTGGTCGGTTTTTTTAAACTCCTCTTGACGCTTAACCGCTGAACCGATTTCGTTGAAATTTGGTATAGAAATAGTTTGCATCCCGGAACAGGACATAGGATAGATCTTATAACCAAAATCATCTTTTGAAGGTGTGAAAAGTGGCGTGGAAATTTGTACGGGAAATCAATAACCGCTGAACCGATTTATATTAAATTTGGGAAGGTCTACATCTTTGATTTAGTTAAAAATGATAAAAAAAAACATGACTTCAAACCTAAACTTAAACAGTATTAACTTCAAGAAGTCAATTCTGAATTCCCCCCTACACCTCATTTCACACCTTTGAAGGATGATTTTTGAGATAACTTATTATGTCCTGTCTCGGGACTCAAAATATATGTGTACTAAATTTAAATTAAAACTGTTCAGCAGTTTAAGCGTGAAGAGGAGTTTAAGAGAAAGTAAGTTTATATGTTTTTACTTTGGAATGGTGTCAATGTGATACCATAACTAAATTTGGTACTGCGAATTTATACGAAAACGATACCAAACATGGCCTCGTAGCTTTACTGTTGTAGAAGTCAAAATAAAATTGAGAGCCCTAAATTCTTATTACTTGACCAAACTTGTGTAGAAGGAAAAGGAAAAATAAAAGTCTTCGGTAGGATTATAAGACACAAATATAATTTTTTTTTGCGTTACTATTTCAATTATCAAATATAAACATACCTTGATTATATTATTCTAGTGAGATCCTCACAGATAAACAAAACCATTTACTTAAAAAATTACAAGGTCGAAATGTCACGGAACTTGTGAGAGTAATACGTGAAAAATAAAAACTTTTATGACAAATAAATCTGGACACAATTTAAGAAGCATCCAATTGCGTCGAGGAATCATCTGTATGTTTGCTTGTTTCATTACCTCCTCGCTTCTTTTTTTGTCCTTTGTATTCTGTAGCAATTTGTTAGATCTGAAAATAAAGATAACTTGCGTCGTCACGGATGTCGATTTATAGGTTTTAGGGAGTGCAGAATTCGAAAACGATGATCATTTTATAATCCAAGATGGCCGCTACGTATTTTGTCAGAAAAGTCGTCATGAATATCGTTTTATAGGTTTTAGGAAGTGCCGATTTCGAAAATGATGACCAGTTTGGAATCCAAGATGTGTGCCGTGCACTTTGTCATAAAAGTCGTCATGGATATCGTTTTATAGGTTTTAGGGAGTGCAGAATTCGAAAATGATGACCATTTTGGATTCCAAGATGTCTGCCGTGCACTTTGTCATATAAGCCGTCATAGATGTTGATTTATAGGTGTTAGGAAGAGCAGATTTCGATAATGATGACCATGACCAACAAAACGACATCCATGTCGACTTTTAACATAGTGCATGGCCGCCATCTTCGATTCCCAAATAGTTATTATTTTCGAAATCTGCGCTCCCTAAAACCTATAAAACGACAGCCATGACGACTTTAATGACATACTGCATGGCCGCCATTTTGGATTCCAAAATGGTCATCATTTTCGAAATAAGGGCCCCCTAAAACCTATAAAACGACACCCATGACAACTTTTATGACATAGTGCGTGGCCGCAATTTTGGATTCCAAAATGGCCATCATTTTCGAAATCTGCGTCCCCTAAAACCTACAAAACGACATCCATGACGACTTTTATGACATAGTGCATGGCCGCCATCTTGGAATCCAAAATGGTCATCGTTTTCGAAATCTGCGCCCCCTAATACCTATAAAACGACACCCATGACGACTTTTATGACATAGTGCATGTCCGCCATTCTGGATTCCAAAATGGTCATCATTTTCGAAAGCGGGGCCCCCTAAAACCAATAAAACGACATCCATGACGACTTTTATGACATAGTGCATGGCCACCATCTTGGAATCCAAATTGGTCATCGTTTTCGAAATCTGCGCCCCTTAAAACCTATAAAACGACACCCATGACGACTTTTATGACATAGTGCATGGCCGCCATTTTGGATTTCAAAATGGTCATCATTTTCTAAATCGGGGCCCCGTAAAACCTATAAAACGACATCCATGACGACTTTTATGACATAGTGCATGGCCGCCATCTTGGAATCCAAAATGGTCATCATTTTTGAAATCTGCGCCTCCTAAAACCTATAAAACGACACCCCTGACGACTTTTATGGCATAGTGCATGGCCGCCATTTTGGATTCCAAAATGGTCATCATTTTCAAAATTGGGGCCCCCTAAAACGTATAAAACGACATCCATGACGACTTTTATGACACAGTGCATGGCCGCCATTTTGGATTCCAAAATGGTCATCATTTTCGAAATCGGCACTCCCTAAAACCTATAAATAGACACCCATCTCGACTTTTATGACAAAGTGTTTGGCTACCATCTGCATGCAAGACATTTCTATTATTTTTACGTACAAAAATGGCCCCCTCCTGTCAACTTCCAACCGAGATTTAATCGATAATTTATTCGATTAATGTTCAGATTAATTCAATTTCAATCTATGTTAGGTCGACTAAACTAATCGTGATTAAAATTTGAGGATTAACTTTTTTATTCCATTAATTAGTCGAATAAACAGTTAATCTATTAAGTCCCATCTCTGACCACGTCATTTTTACACTTTGAGAATATCTGAAAACAAATGAACACAAGGAGCCATTTTGCACATCCAGTAACTTTGTTATTACTTTTGACAGCGCGTGTCATGTGTCTACACAGAGTCGACACAAAGTCGAAACATTTGCGACTACTTTGTGACTGCAATATTTCTCAGCCTTAAACCATATTTATACATCATAATTAACAAGTTTCGTAATATGTAAAGCGTTATTTCTGTTATTTAAGTATAGTATACGCATCGAAGTACTAAAAATGCATCAAATAATATATTTATGAACACAAGCACTGAGAAGTAAACAATTTCCTTTCCGGCTAAACTAAAACAATGTGGTGGCGCGTTGATTATATTACACTTAGTTTATCAAATCACTCGAGCAGTTTAATTCCCCATAATAATTTAAGTCCTATTGTAATATAAATGCAAACAATATATAATTACGTCTTGTAATCCGTTTTAGAGATGGCGTATTAATGTCACTTATTTTTATTTAACTATTTTTCCATCTGACAGTTTCCATTTGACAGGAACAAAATGAACGAATGAACGAATGATTTTGGCATAAAGTAGTCGCAAACCCGAAACAATGTGTGCACACGGCGACCACACTTTATGTCACTTTGTGTCATGTGTCGACCCTTCCCCATTTCTGGTAACTGTGTCGACACGGCGACGACTCTGCGACTGGAATTGTGACCGAAACAGACGGTGTCGACACAAGATGTGTCTACACCGTGTCGTAACGGCGACTGGAAATGGTTGTATGGGTGGACATACATTATACATTATGTTATTTGAATGTTTATCTAAACAAACATTGTATTTTATTACACAAGTAGGTGCTTTTAGATTGCAATAGATTAAACATACAAATTATAAACTAAAATAAATCTAAGAATGAGTAAAACTAACTTAACAAATAAAATATTGCCCCCCACTCTGATTGTCTCCCGGATCAAATGTGCCAAAAATACTGGCGGCATTACCTTTGAATTATTGGAATGTTAATATCTTTCATGTAATTTCATAATGTCGTTTTAAATTGAGACCATATAGGGTCATTGCGTCAGTTCACCGTCCAGTGCCTTTACGGGCCTGATTTAGATAAATTATGTTTTACCCCTTTCTTACAAATATTTAAGTCAAAATGACAGATAAAGACAAACGATTATTAGCTAATCGAGGTTTGCAGCGCGTTTATGAAAAAGGGGGAAAGATTATATCTGCTTTTGACTGTGCCGCAGGTTAATTCCTATACCGGGTGTGGCCTGTAACACGAGCAAATAATTAAAACATAGATTGTACTCCTCAAACGATGACACTTTAGTTCAACAACTTTTAAAAATTATGAAAAAGTCCCTATTTTTCATACAAAATAAATATTACCTTCAATGGACGCCATCGCCACGCTATATCATTGTGATTGACGTTGCTTGTCACGCCTTACGCCAAGCGCGCACCACGATTTTAATTTTTGCGACACGATTTTAGAATCGCGCTGTAATTTATCGCAGAAAATTCAGTGCGCGCACTGCGATGAAAAAGTCGACGATTTGTTCATTCTCGACATGGATGTCGTACCAGTCGCTTGTCGTGAAACAATATGCAATCGCTGTATGACTGAGTATTTATACCACAAAGGTGATCTCCTTCTATTTCTATAATTAAACGGTCAACATCTAGCGTCTCATCTTGTAACTCCATTGGAGAAGCAGGTTCCGATATGTTGACGCTTGGAGAGCAAAATGCCGACTGAGGTCCCGGCTGCGATTTTATTATCGCAGTGCGCGCGGGGCCATACAGCTTCGTATGCTGCAATTCACTTTGCGACAATCGCGTCGCGCGCTGTCGCGGAAAAATGTAACAAATCACAATTTTAAAATCGCTGCGATTTTTTTGTCGCATATGCGCGCACCGCCATATAAACCCATACGTTACATTTCTGCGACTAAATTATCGCGCGACAAAAAATCGTGGTGCGCGCTTGGCTTTAAACATAGCAAAATTCGCAATACATTGCGTCTTAGAATAAATTTTAAACTGTATTAAAAATAAAACCACAAGTTATTTTTAAAAGTTGCTGAACAAATGTTGGTCAGTAAGAGGAGTACAGCAGAGCTTACAGTTAAATTTTTTGCTCATATTACAGGCCACACCCGGTATATTTTAATGTTACTCCACGTAATTCCGAATAACGTTCATGTGTACGCTAATTGATGGTCACACTGCAGAGACATTGTGTAGGCACTATTGCTTTTGTTTGACTTCAACTTCCAGCCTCGACAAACAACTCCGAGACCCCAAGTCAATGCACTCGGTAGCTTGAAACTATAGAGACTAAGGGAAGAATAACTAATGTTAATCTTCACATTAAATCGTATAAATCCGATATCGGAGGTCGGAGCCGACTAAATACAAAACAAGCAAAAAGAATTTAGGGCATTTTCTATAGTAGCTGATTTTTTCCAAGCCGAATGTCGGATCGGACCATGTGAAGACGCTCTTAGCGTGATCTACATTACAATTTTTGTAAAGCCTTTTACCTCCGTTTGTCATTAATGTCATTATCAATGTCTCTAGCGTAGAACTAGAGAATTTGCCACCAAATCAGACACTGAGGGATTTTTGCTGTTTTGAATTTAAAATAATTTTTCGCTTCTATGAGGATTTAAATCTTGATTTTGTTCGTGGCTATTTCTCAAAAATAACTTAATTATGGATTAAATAGAATAATTATGGAACCTTGCTAAAGTGAAGGCCTTCAACGCAACATTATATGTAAAATACAGTCTTTATTATCAACCTATCCCAAATACTTGTTGAAACTTTAGCCCATTGCTAAACAAAGTTGTTATCCGTTTATGACCAGGCTTTGGAATGCAAACCATTGACGTTACCGTCAACTGCTGCAACTTTACCAACACGTTCCAACAATGCCTGTTTAGATAAAATTTAAATTTCTACTATAACCGTTATCTTATTTTCACTTCTAATAATAGGAGAAACGACTCGATTTATCTGGCAACCCATTTTTTTCTTTTTTTTTGTGGCAACACTACTAGTTTTGGAAGCAGTCGCTGTCAAAGTTTGCAAAGTCACCACGTGTTTGTGCGGTGTCTTCAACTTCACGTTACTTATTGTTTTCACTGCCGGCTCTATGGCAAGCACTTAGCAAAATACCTTTAAATTAAATGAATGAACGAAGAAAAACTTTTATTTGTCATATAACTTGACTGCCAGCATTAAAGTTCCTACAAATATTTTAGATATGTAACTTAAGGTGTATTTCTTTAAACAGTTAATAAAATAATTATTTACTGCTTTTACTGGCGACTTAATTCAAAGTTCCAGCAAACTGCCGTTAAATGGAAAATAAGAAGTATTTTTTATTTGTTCTTGAGTTGTTTGTGGCATATAATTATAGATTTATTTGACACCGTGCTGCAATAAAAAAAGAAAGGATTTTAAAAACAAACCTGCTTGTTCATTAACATATATTAGTTTTTGGTCTCTTTGTTGCACCAACAACCACATTTGACAGAGTGATCAACGTCAGCCGGCGCGCCCCGGCGCTTTACTATGAAACTTTCCTTAAGTACATAAAAAATTTGCGAACTCTTTAACGATACGAGCAGTTTGGTGCAACCGACCCTAAATCAAAAAGCTTGGAAAAAACCTGAGTTTGAAAAAAAAACATTCTATCAATGAAATAAAGTTGGTCAAGCAGATCTTGTCAGTAGAAAAAGGCGGCAAATTTGAAAAATGTAAGCGCGAAGGGTTATCGATCGTCTCATAGAAAATTTGAATTTCGTGCCTTTTTCTACTGATAAGATTTGCTTGACCATCTATAATTATACATTTGTTATTGTTAATAATCAAAAATAATTTTTAGAACACTTTTTAATATTGCCTTTCGATTGTTCCAGGGTATCGGCATTCCTGCTACTAGTCGCGGCGACATGCTGCGTCCCCGCCCCGGCCTTCCGGCGCGACAACAGCCTCACGGTCGACGATAAGAAAGAACAGACCACACACGAGCTGCTCAGCTCGCTAGGCCTCAAGAAACTCATGGTGCCCGCCGCCCACCACAGGAAACGGGTCGCCGAACAAGGCAGGCGGCACGCCACGGGAGACTCCAGAATGTTCGTCATTAAACTACCGCCGAACACCAGCTATTACACCCACGCTGACCCCGCTCCAGCCGCAGCCAGAACCCTACCCCTTCAAATGACAGGCAACGGCAAACCAGCTCGAGTATACCACTGGAACCTCCCTGTGCTCCAAAAACTAGTAAAGGACAGACCACAGGCACGGTTTGATGACGACGTCGTCGACGTCGAAAGCACGCCGACGTGGCCCAAAGGCATGAATAATCATCCCAACTCATTAGACTCTTTGGCGTACTATGTTCCCGACAAGAAAACCTCGTTCAGGAAATACTTCTCAGGAAACGGGAAGCCCAAGTCGTTCTACGTCCTGCAGAAAAACAAGAATTCGGCGCAGTACCACAGACTACTGCCATAATTCGCTGATTTATCTATTTTTAAAATAGGTGAAAACGGATGAAACTGAACGCGTCTACAATGTAGACGTTTGCTAGTGTCATGCGTTTTAATAAATATGTTTTAATTTATCAAGGATAAACATAATAACAAGATATCATCAATCCAATTTCGAAAATGAACAATTATTATATTTTTTTTAGAAAGCAAAAAAGCAGTTGTTTTGGAACGCTTCCTTATGTTCTGCGTGCAAAATAATGAAGTACTTATGTGTTTTATTTATTGCCGTCGTTACAAATTTAACGTTGGTGCAATAAAACGTTATTTGCACTAATTTTGCCCTACAAACAGCCTTTCTCTAAACACGCCTAGTAATTTATATTAACTGTTTTCTAAGTTGCCCACAATTAAATAGCGATTTGTAACTCGCCGCGCTGGTTGGGAAAACTGTCATTTACTAGCTTATCGCCCGTTTAGCTCTCAACAGACCCAATAAATTATACTAGATCAATATTAGCTTCCATATTTTGCATCAACGAGAGATAATTGCATTATTTATGGGCAGATTAGACAGACCGACTTGAATGACAATGAGCTTTTAAGATTTTATCTTCTTTAGCAAAATTCACGTATACATAATAAAATGCAGATATCATTTTCATAACAGTATGTTCCAAACAGTGGGCAGAGGTTACTACTAATCATGCTACTAATTCATTTCACATGTAGGTGGTATACAGATTTGGAACTTGTTTCAAAACGTTCCCAACTTCCCATGAGCCTAGCCAAGATGACAAACGCCAATCGAAACACTTAAATAATTATGTCACTTTTCGTAGAATCAGAATCAGAAATCAGAAATTTATTTGTATAACATAGGTAATAAATACAGGTGGTACTTTTTATACATTTCGATCACTATGTTTATCCACAAATGCGGATGTACAAAAAACAAGTACCTACCTATCTATTTTTTTTTCGTTTGGCAGTTGGCGATGTACGATTATCATCTCTTATGTTACCTACGTGTTGTTTTCTTCTTTTATTTTGCCTCTAATAAACGCTCTCTATTCTATCTAGCCTAGGCTCACATTCCGTTATATTTCAATATTCTTTTCTTACTTTATACAAACGCAATGGTAAATCAATTAAAGTTGTAACACACGCCAGCTCATTTATTGCAGAGGCCTTAATAAAGATAATCCAGTATGTTGATATAACTTTAATGCACTCGATTAAATAAACGACTTGGCTGAGTTCTTCCTGTGATCGACACTAATAATCAGGAGAAGACCGGGTTTTATCAAACCCGATAAAACCCGGGTTTTAGAGCGAGCTTTATCAAACCAACTACATATACTAATATGTAGTTGGTTTGATAAAGCTCGCTCTTTATGGAGTTTTACAGCTTGCCTTATGCTAACTTCATTTCATTTTCATTTTAATCTCGTAAGGTCTTATCTATTTTTTATCCGAAATAAAAATAACAACCTTGTGGTTGATGATCCCTAAGAGATTTAGTAAAAATATAAACCCATAAAATTGGGTGCTAATCAACTATAATTATGATGTGAATTTTTGTATTAAGTATTACGTGATTTTGCGAAAATTTATTTCCGAAAAAATATTTATTATGAACAGTGCAAAACCTTTTGTAAGTAGGTACCTACTTGTATCGACTACTCGTATAAAAATGTGCATGTGCGCATGTAGCTTAAACATCATTGCCTGTAAAACTCAATGATACAATCATAGATGATTAATTTATTATTCTACTAACCCAGTGTTACTCTATTGTAAATAAAAACAAACAGGGCCTCAATTCGACAAGCTCATTTGCCGTATGGCATGTTGCATGTCGAATAGGAGCCGTGAATTATTAATTATTGTAAAATAGATTTAAGATAAATAGGTGCTTAGTTGTGTTAGTAAGGTAAGACTGCTCCACGAATTTAAAATATTTAGGTTAGTATACCTATGTAATATACGCTACTAGGACTAGAAACATAAAATCTTAAAGAAATTAAGATTGTATATTCCCATTTCATACCGAAAGCAAGGGGCCTACCGCATACTACGAAAACATTAAAATGCTTGTATTTTGATCTCTCAAATCTAAGGGCGATATGAATGCAAGAGTGATAGAGACCCAGAAATTTTTATTTTAATTTTACCGGTAGCCCGCAAGTTTAGTAAAGAGTGCAGTTTAATTTTGTCCACAATATTCATATGATTCATAACAACCGGGCAGCATTTATACAGAGAACTCGAACTCGAACTCGGAGAGGCACGTACAAAGTGAGCCCACATACGTAACGTATGCAATGAGTTATGAAAATTGTAAGCTTGTGAAATTTGTAAGCTTGGATGGAAACATGCTTGTCATATCTGCAGCGCAACGCATGGCAAGTATGTTTCCAAGCATATAAATTCCGATTATCATATCGCATAT